>NC_085041.1:8258999-8368702 GCF_963692335.1 Osmerus eperlanus
AAATGGTGGCAATGTAAAAAACAGATCCTCAGATCCAAAACCCTCACTCAAGAAGAAACTCTGCAAACTAACTGAAAACTTTGAAAAACAAAAGAAGTGAACACACACAAAACAAATCTTCTCCCTCTGATTCCTAATTTTAAGCCCCTTCAAAAACCCATTTTCTGTTTGTCTATATCAAATCTGTTTTAAACACATCATAAGTTATGAATACATCTCGTTATAAAACGTCAGTGTATTTGTACCATATTTCCCTTAAAAAAATATCTTTCTCATGAATAACTGGAACTAAAGCATGAATCTGGTGACAAGGAGGAGCTATGCTGCCTTCCTCCAAACAGACCAAAGCCTGCTGCAGAACAAAAAAAGTAACAAAACCTTAACTATCAGTATTATACAATTTTGTGATGTCACAGTTATGTGAGTCTTGCCTTACTTCATTTCCATGCTAGCTAACCGTGCAGATGTGAATGAAAAATATGTACAAATATATATATAAAGTATTAATGTTGTAAAAATTTAAAAAAGAATAATTCAAGATGTGTTTACATTAATGTTGTCATGTGGGAGAGAACTGTGATGAAGCAAATTGCAAAGCAATGATTTCCTTAAAAAAGAAAAAGTTGAAAAAAAGGGATTCCTCTGGTTTGTTTTATTTGGTGTGTACAGTGTTTATTTCTTTATTTGACCAGTACTTAATTATGTCGTGAGACACTAAAATCAGAAAGGAATCTCAGTTGAATTTCTATCTGTTTTATTTTTTTGATGGCATTCAATAATTTTGGCAGATTGTGTAAGGGTTCCGTTTTTCAGTTTCAAACATTTGTTTTTGTTTTTTTGTAGAACTGTTTTTATTTGTTATGGTCTTCTACCTTTTTTGATGTATGTCACTGGTTACGCTTAATAATGAAGATAATTTATTGCATCTTTAGTTTTCTAGTTGTGCGGCATACATAAGGCGTCAACGGCAATTTGTTTACCGTAGCATGTTATTTTTTTTAATAATAGTTTTTAAAATGCAGCTCTGGAACAAAACAATGAACACAGAAATTATCTGATTTGTTTTGGATTCTGTTAAATTACTCCAAGAATCCAAACTGTAAACTGAAGAGACGTATTGTATTTAAGTGAATGGGTGTGGCTGATTTTCTTGTTGCATCACTTTTTATTATTGAATTTCAGATGTCCCAAGCTTATATTTCAGTCCGGTCTGTTCCACGGTATACCAAAGACTGCATCTGTCTATTGAGCTGTGGTTACTTGTAATGTGTCCAAATGAACAAACAAATCTTTTTTTTCTTTCAGTCATTCAGATGTTTGTCATTCCGCACTATCCTTGCGTAGAATTCTATAGTTGTTGTCTTATCACAGTTTTACCAAACGTCCAAGTACTACTTGGATAGGGCCTCACAAAATATCTGTCAAGTACCGTCATCCTTCTGGCTGTGAGTCATCACGTTGTGTTTGATGAAGTCTCACCTCTGTGGCATGTTTATCGAAACAAAGCATTTTCCCCCCTCACATGTCCACATTTGCATATGTACAGAACATTTTCAGTATCCTGTTGGCATAAGCTTCAAATTTGTCTGTGACAAAACCAGATTTTTTACAGAAACATTATGGCTTTTGTAAGTGTAAGTGGTTATTTAACTCAGTATTCATTCAAAGCAGTGTGTTTTGTACAGAAGAAAAAAAGCCCTTTCGGCTAAATCTTTTGCTTTAACCCCTATGATGTCTTTGAGCTTTACTGTCTTGTTGCCCCACTCCTCTAAAATGTGTGTACTGAATTGATCAGACAATCTCTATCGGTCCCCTCCCCCCTCTCATTTGTGTGTTGTAGTAAAGTTCTGCAGCTGCCTTGGATGTCGTCAAACACAGACACATACAAGCATACCCCCAGATACATCTCTCCTGAACATGCTGACCTTCTGCTCTTTTATGACCTTTCATCCCCTGCTGTCCCACTCACCCGTCATGCCACTTCCTGTCACAGGGAGGTGATTTGAAGCTGATGGAATTTTTCCTCATATTTCAATAAAATAATTATATGCTTACGACACTGTTCTTTCTCCTAGTTATCATTCTCACCTGTAAAGGTGTGTCCTGCTATTCCAGTCTAGTTATTGCATTGTAAAGTTATTGTCAGGCCTGGCCATGAAGTTTTACCAATATATCCCAGTCCAGTCAAGTCACATTTTATTTCAGCATGGACGTTTGACCAGACACTAGATATGTACCTAGGTGAAATTGCATTACTTGTCATTTTATGCAAGCATGCTTCATTATGTATGTCATTAATTTAGGGGGGGGGGGGGGGGGCAAGCTAGGTTGGAATCAAAGTACTAGTAAAATAATCAAAGTACTAGTAAAAAAAAAAAAACGTATACAAAGTGACTACAAAAACAAAATAGGAAATGAAAAGATTAGAGAAATAACAGGGAAGTGTGTCAGTTTAAACAGACAAGGCTGTGAGACTTCTGAGGTGCGGGGTTTCTGGTGAAACAGGACGTAAGCTTCGCCTCCACCTCCACATGAAGGTTGCCATCACCTGGCATGGCCGCTGCTGAGGATGTGGGCACCTACGTGGGGGAGAGAGAGAGCACACATTCAGGGAGAGGGTTTTGGTGCCCTCAAAGGAGAGCATACTGACCTGTAAGGATGGCCTAGACATGTATTGACATAGAAAACAGACAAACAAATAGAAAGAGGACACCTCAGTCCTCTACCATGGATTTCTTTAGACAACAAGGCAGTATTGCATTACCTATCAGTTCATTAGAAGCGTTGTACTACTTATTGTTGAATTATTACTATTCAAGTGATAAGACAAACTCCTAAGATGGTACCAGAGATAGTAATAATAGTGGTAGTTATAGTGGTATTTATATATCACAGCATTCAAGAAATTTCACCTCCTGGTGTAAAAGACAAACTCCAAGCTTGGCACACAGTGCACTGTCTCCTTATGTGAACAGTGTTAAACCTGTAAACCCTCGACATGAATTTGTATAAATAATGTATATACATTTACACACAGACTCTTAACAAGTGAAGCCTCGGGTAATGAAAAAAAAGGACTCCGAAATATATGCTGCTTCCATCCCAGAAGGTAGCAAAACTCTGAGCTCTATCTCTTAAGATAACACAAAAACAAAACAAAGGAAAAGTTTGCCGACAGCAAAAAAAATTATAAGAGTGACGTATCTTTCACACATGGCAGTTCCTAAACGAGTTCTCCCTTCATGGCAGAAACACCCTGGAGTTGTGTGCATTTTCAGTGCGTCTGAACCGTTTCTTGGAACACATCACGCATAGTGTTCTCATTAGTTTTCTAGCATATTCCGTATTCACACAGAAGAGATGGACGCTGCCTGTGCAACAAGTTAAAGTGTTGGTGGTCGCCACAGAGTCGGGCCTAGCAACAAGTGGAGAAAATTATAGGAGAAATTATAGAAATGATAGGCTAAATCCTTCTTATATTCTGGCAAAAACACCTGCTATTGGCTTTACAAACTACAAACACAACCCCCAGTGGCCTTTCCGTGCTGTACACATCACCTGCAGTCACAAAACTAGGTTCTGAAGTATAGGCCTATTCAAACCAGAAACAAACCACCCTGTTAGCCATGCACAGATCACATAAGTGCCAAAAGTATCTGGAAGTTCTCAAGGAGTGGTGACGAGATGCCACTCAGAAAAGTGATCGGAACCAGACAGCAAGGGAAATCCCTGAGACCCCAGGCATCTGGTTCTGTTTCATCCATCTCACCAGCCTCTCGGCCTACAGAACACAGATCCCGTTTATAGGAGGGCTCAGTGGCTTTCAACAGCCCCCCCCCCCGACACACACATTAATCTGTACCACCCTCCACCCTGCCTTCGTCTTCATCTCACAGTCCACGTGCACAGGCCAACGGTATGTGTTCGTTAAGAGCGGACGTTCTCTTGAGTATCTAAACAACATTGACGGCCAGAATTGTTGCCACCCCCCCCCCCCCAGAACAGTCATTTTGGTGTCCCCGACATTGAAGACACCTCACCCAGTTTTATTCAGAGTTCGTCACAATGAACATTCAATGGGCCAGGAGTACTACCAAAAAGAAGGCCAAAATGGCTGAATTCTTCAGAGAGTCAATTAGCCAAGTTTCTCATCGCCGAGCGATTGGGGCGCATAGTTCGTCCGCCTTTAGACAAACTTAAAAAATGTACGGATTAAATTAATAGGCCAACATGTGAATAGGATCACTCCCATTGTTATGCAAAACCCTCACCTTAGCATTCAAAACAAATACAGGGGTTGGGAGATGGAACGGACCGAAGGCCGTAGTCGTTTCATTTAGACGCAAGCATAATACATAATTACGCATAAAGAGGAAGCCTACAGCATTAAGATGTGTTTTATTTTTAATTATTATCATTCTTATTAGCCATAAAAAATACCAGCGGGGTGGGGGTTGGGGGGGTGGTACCTTTTAAGTACCTGAACCTAGCTGCCAGCCTTCCATTAATTGCCAGGACAATGGCACATCAATGAAAAATGAAAAAATAAATCAAATTAAACATTAAAAAACATTTAATAAATGAAGAGCATGCATTCAGACACACTTGCGTTATACCACCACTTACATCCTACAGAGCTCATATAAAAAAGACTCAAGGTTACGTCCAATTGAAAGCTCCCCCCCCCTCTGCCCAGCAGCAGCAACCACTCCAGAAATCCATTTGGAGCTCGCAGACTCGAACATCTAATTCAAACGTTCGTTCTGTCGAAACGATTGTTGTCAACGTCTTTTAAAACCTCCCTCCTCTCCTTGTTTGCTTAGCTCCTTTGTAAAAGAGATGAAACTGTTTCGCCAGAAGGATTGGAGACACAAAAACCTAATCCTGGCAGATCTCGGCAAGTGGCCTGAAAAATAAGAGCATGTGTATGAAATTTGACCTTTGCTCCATCAAAGGTGAAACAATTTCCCTTTTTCCAGAGAATATTGTATACAGGTTGAAAGAGTTCGGTTGTGGCTGAATGCCAAGTCACCCTCTTCAAATATACTGTAGTGTGAACTTCTTTACAAGTAGTTATGAAATGTTGTGTGACCTTCATAGATGCCAGGTCAGAAAATGAAAACCTTAAACAATGAAATTAGGACATTTATTGATGTTAAAGTCTCAAGATAAAAAATAAAGAAAGTAAATTGATGCTACAATGAGTGCCATATTATAGTTCATGCAAACCAAGTGACACACAATAACGCTTTCTATATCTATGGAACTTCCCCGTGTCCTCACTCTGAAATAAACAACGATGACCCCATGCATGCTAGTGAAGCAAGCCTTCATCAGTTTTAAAAGATTAGGGGAAGGGACTCAAAGCATGTCTGTGGAGAGGCAAACACAAATTCTGCATATGCATAGAGACAAAGACTAACCACTCACACACACACACACATGGAAATCATAACCTTGACCGTGACCCCAGTCTTTCCCACCTCACCTGAAAGCTTAAATCTGTCCATCCAAATGAGCGGCTTCACTAGTGCACAACCCACATGCCCACAATTGCCCCCTACCCAAATCAACCCCCAAGAGGAAGTACGATCCTTCCTAGACTATCTCCCAACCCACGCATACACACATCCACCCACCCACCCACCCACCACACACACACACACACACACAGACACACTCATTTATGAACACACACCACTAGAAACACAAGGCATGAATGGCTTTTGGGGGGGGGGGGGGAAATGAACTCTGAAGGACCTACAGGCCTCTGTCTCCTGTGGTTCCCTGCAGCCTTGAATTGTGACCCTCTGATGGAGAGCTGAGGAAATAACACAGAGCTGAAAAGCAGGCAGGGTTCACACCCTGAATCACACACACTCACACACATACACACCACACATATTACACAGACCTGTTGGCGGGATTAAACCAGCGCACCCAATCACAAATCCTGAGAAGCAAACAGAGACACATGCTCATTGAAGCTGTCAGGTGCACTTACTCAGACACACTCACACACACATAGAAGCATCAAAATAGTGGATGGATCTTATCATAAGGCAGTCCTGTCAGACCGCCAATGTGTGACCGTGACAATAGCATGTTGTACACATGTAGATACACTCGAGTCAAAGAAAGTCAAAATGTGTTTCTTTAGACTTCTAAATCTTCCCATAGCACTACAGTCAACAAACACTGCGCGCAACCATGCTGCTTGTTTGCAGCCTAATTCTTAACTTACTTTCCTTAACACCTCTCTGAGTCAGTAGCCATTCAATTCATTCGGTCGACGTCTCGAGTTGTAATCGAACGATCTGGGAGCGTGACAGTGGCTTTTCGGTCTTTGAATAGATCAGTGTAGGATTGAACAAGGAGAGTGCTCAACAATACAATCACCCACAAAATCCAGTGCTTCCTTTGTGGAATGTTGTGTTGTGCACAATACTGCCATGTGTAATGAAGGACACTTTGCTATTACAAAGGAGACACTGCAGCACTGTAGGCAGCGTGATGAAGAGCTAGTGGCAAATGACCTGCAAACTGTACCCACTGCACAGGTAACTACGAACCTTTTGCCGAATGAGCAGTTTCTCCTTTGTAATGGCAAAGTGTGTACCGGTATATATCAAAATGAAGTTTAAACTAAAAAGTAAGTGTACACAGACAGAGAATTTACTTTGGCGTCAGGTGCTTACAGTAAACATAATAAACATAATCTTATACTGTATATACATTGGTGAACTTCATTTGTGAATGCATGTTGTCTAAATCTCTTTATAGTGTAAGTATTTACTTCTTTTTCACACAACCCCTGTTTACTGTCAGGCACCTGATTGCATATGGAGACCAGCCAAATTACTTAATTATTCCACCCACGTTGTGAAGCTGGTCTCACCGACTTCCGGATAAATTGTGTGAGCAACATACCAACTTCTTTTCATTTTGATCAGAGCGTTAGACTGCACACTGGAATGTTAGATAACACCCTGGTGGGGTCAGTGGTTACAACATGTATCCATTGTGACTGTTGGTAGATAATGCTGTGACTTTAGGCTTAATTTGTGAAGGATGTGATTAGTCAGAAATGTGTTAACATCTTCTAGTTATCTGAAAATCTGATGCGGTGTGGTCTTGCTCTTTTAAATGTGTAATTTCAAGCCAGGGCTCTCCGCAGTTCAATACTGCATGTCCTTGAGTGAGGAGGGGTGCTTTGTGTGACAGACAACAATGACACAGCCTACCAATCTGGACATGGAACATCTCCTCTGTGTTGTGTGTGTGTCTGCACACACTCGTCCGTCTGTGGTGCACATCAATAGAGACACGTCGCAACAGCAGCGGTGGACGACAACAACCGCAGCAACTTTCCTTTCATTCCTCCCACCTGTCCTCCTCTCCATCTTTCACGAGAGAGACGCACACCAGCGTTGGCAAGCCTTCAGATACACACAGCTGCTCCCAGAAGCAGCAGATAGGTACTGTAATGGGGGAAACATCGTTTATTTTGTCTGCCTAAGCTCCTTGGGGATTCTGAGAGTTCCTGTGTTCCAATTCTAGGCCTGAGTCCCTGCCAGCAGCCACTCTTTATCAGAGGCCCAGGAAAATGACATGGCTTACACAGAGAGAGAGAACATCACAGGCCTAAATGAAGCCATCAAACTGAAAACGGAAGAGGACCAAGGGGACAACCCTGGGGGATACCCCTTGGCATCTGTTAGGGTCACAGCGGTGTGTTTCCACAGGAGAGGAATGGAGGAGGACAGTAGAGCATAAAGGAGAAGCGATGAGGGGATGAGGACAGTGGAGGGGGAATGGGAAGAGGAAGTTGTCGGGAGAGAATGGAGAGGAGAGCGGGGGAGGTAAGGAGTGAAAGGGAGTGGATAAAGTACAGTGGAGAGGGCCAGGGAAGAAGTTATTTCTGTTTTCCTTTTGTTTTCGGTTTTGAATAAGTTTTGTTTCGGGGTAGTGCAGACTGGATGTCACATGGGACGTAGAAGTGCAAACCAAACACACATCCCACACCATAACCAACAGGACAAATAAATATAAGAAAAGCATGAATTAATTTTTTTATGTACGCTTGGAGCAAGAAAGTGCATAGAAAGAGGAGATAGAAGGGTGAGAAAGGAGGGGAGAGAAAAAGAGAGGACAGAGGAAAGAGGGAGGGAAAGTAGCGGGGGGGGTTGGAGGTGAACTGCTTCTTGACGCCAGCAAATGCATGTTCAGTCGACGGTGACCTGCAGCCTACAGTACAAAGACACGACAGAGAAAGAGACAGAGAAAGAATGAGTAACAATGCGGTCAACGTCAGAGAACAGAGAAAGAAATGGACAGGTGAACGGAACGAGAGAGCCCACATCGAGTCAAAAAAGCGGTATTTCCCTCTGATGTCACGTAAAGCACTGTAGATAGAAGAGCGTGCATCACGGCCATGTGTCCACTGGTGCTAATCAAAGTCAGATTGACAGAGAGCGCGCGTCCTCAGTGAATTCAAAGCTGAAAATGACTGACATTTTAAAGGGTCTTTGTGTGTGCTTATGGGGCAGTGGAAGGGGGGGGGAAGGGGTGAGGGCTGGAAAACACCCGACACCTTATTCTCCATTCTGACCAGCTTTCGGTGTGTGTTTTATGTGAGAGGGAGAGGCTAGGTACGCCAGGGTTGAAGCTCTGAGTAGGCCTGAGGCTGGACCAGAGGGCTTCTAGCTGGACTATCAGATCAATATCACCTGGAACTTAAGACAAGCAATGGAGAAGGTGGTGTGTGTGTGTGTGTGTGTGTGAAGGAGGGCGGTGATGGAGAGCGCATGAGAGAGAAAGTGGAGAGAGAGAGAGAGAGAGAGAGAGAGAGAGAGAGAGAGAGAGAGAGAGAGACAGAGAGAGAGAGAGGGAGAGAGAGAGAGAGAGAGAGAGAGAGAGAGAGAGAGAGAGAGAGAGAGAGAGAGAGAGAGAGAGAGAGAGAGAGAGAGAGAGAGAGAGAGAGAGAGAGAGAGAGAGAGAGAGAGAGACAGAGAAAGAAACGAGAAAAAAGTGAAGGAAAAGAGAAGGAAGGCAGAGAAGGGGGGAGAAAGAGACAGGGAGAGAGACAGAAAGACAAAACAAATAAAAATTACCAATTGATTGAACATAATCATACCCCAAGCTGTTGCTTGTGTCTACAGTACCCAGAGTCCACATGTTAATTAAGTTTGGACCCTGCAATAAATAATCACAGTCTGGTCGTGATTGGATGGTGGGTGGGAGTGTGGGGAGGAGGGGAGGTGGACACACACACAAACCCCATGTAGCCAAATCAGAAACAGAAATCCAGAACTGATATAAATGTCAGTATGAATTTGAAACTCATACATAATAGATGTGCTTATAGCAGGGGAGCATCTTCAATAAGACGGGAATGTAGAGATGGTTTCTTATCTCCAAACCGGGGAGTTGGCCTAATGACTGCACCCAGAGACCAGGGGCCCCTAGTCGGACCCCATCATATACCACAAGCCCCTTCCAAGCTGTGAACGTGAGCTGTTAAATTAAACATTCACAGCTTCTGCTTCTTTTAGGGAAATCAGGATAGAAATAAAACAAATAATTCACCTCTGCCCAATACGTATGCAATTGAGAGATTATTTGGTGTCTCAAAGTATTCTTTATGAGTGTTTATACACACAAGCTACAAGGGCAGCATACATCATGTTCATGTGAGGGTGTAATTGTCGTTAGGGTCATTGTTTTCGTGGAGGGCGTTCTGCATGTTTGTGGCAGCGATGCTAAGCTAAGCTAAAGGTGACAGAGTTGTAGGGGTCAGCACCAGAACACACCAAGACCTGGGACCACTATGTCCCCTCCTGACCCCCCATTTCAGACATTAACAGGAAGATGCCCACAAGGAGGAAGGAAGTCGTGTTTTTTACTTGCAGGACACAAATTCATTTCAAGGAAGGAGAGTTGAGTCAAAGCGTGTGCGTGTTTCAGTCTGTGTTGGATGTTTTCATGCCAAAGGATCTTGACAGGTTTTCAGGGTAGAATAATCAACTTTGTCGAAACAGTTTTTGATAATCAAATAGACTTTTAAAGGTCATCTATATGGACAGAAATCAGTCTTACAGCTTGTGACAGGATCTGAGTGAATGGTTTGAACACGGGCAATTTCACCCCTTAGATCTACAATTGAGAAAACCACTTGAAACATCTTTTGACTCGTGTTCCGTGTTGGTGCGATCACTGGCACAAGCACGCACACACACCAATCAATTCTCCTGTCTGCTGTAGGATATACCCAGAGATAAACCCATAAGCGCAGGTCAGCGCATTTCCCTGGAGGAAGTGATTTAATGTCCAAAAAGATGTGCTCTTGTTATTCTTTGTCTCTTTCCTGTTGTGTTCTGATAGGGACTTCCTCCCTAGAGGGGGTGGACACGGGTGTCATCCTCTGCCCCACCACTGCCACGCGGAAATGTCATTCTGCCCCCCGTCCCGTCCCGAAAATGACCAACCTCGCTGGTCATCGGCACTTATACCCTGTGTGTGTGTGTGTGTGTGTTTGAGATGACAAGCATGAGACATTGAGTGTGTGTGTGAGTTTTCTGTGGTCTACGGAACAACACCAGAATGACCCCCAAATAATCTTTTCCTGTTGGTTGTGCTCACCAACCAACGCCCATCCACTGAATCAAAGCAACTCCAGGACGTCGTGTTCGTCATGGGACATTCTGATTGCCACACCCTCGACGAAAGGTGACACTCATTCACAAAATATGGGGTGTCAGATGGTTGAGCGGTGAGGGAAGCGGGCTAGTAATCAGAAGGTTGCTAGTTCGATTCCCGGCTATGCAAACCAAATGACTTTGTGTCCTTGGGCAAGGCACTTCACCCTACTTGCCTCGGGGAGAATGTCCCTGTACTTACTGTAAGTCGCTCTGGATAAGAGCGTCTGCTAAATGACTAAATGTAAATGTAAATATCTACATATATCCGGTTTTACCAGAATAATACCTCTCATCGCAAACGTCACACATACACACACTCATTGAATCCTCAACTCACTGACCCCGGCTCGCACACAGAATTACCAACTGTCCAACCTGTGAACATATAAATACAGTACACACACACCTATTTCTCTCTGGCCCTCACACACACACACAGAGGAAATAACATCAGTGCGCCGGTGTCTAATGAGGATATGAGGCGTGGTGATGGCACATTAACGACAGGACCCTTGACAGGGCCATACATCGGTAGAACAAAAGACAGCATACTTTTATTCAATGAGGATTGTTGGATGAAACAATGGTGCTGGCCACAGAGGTTTAATAAAGGGTGAGAAAGGTGAGTTTGTCTGTACCGCATCCCCGGTGCATCCCGGGGGTCCGGGATCAAAAATATAATAGCGGCGAGGACACAGTGTATCCTCGCTTTCTTCTGAAAAGCACACGTTGATCATGAAATACAGTAATGCTCTGTCATTTGGGATAATTGACGGATGGCTAATTGAGTGATTTGGTTCTAATCATATTCCTTTCATTCACTGAGTTTTAATTAACTTGGTTTGTTCACACACACACACACACACACACACCATTAAATGACACAGCTCTCTGGCTGTTTGCAGTAACAGGCTATTTGCATTCCATTCCACCACCTATTTGGACTATGCTAATGGATGCGCTCATGCAGAACGCAGGGCCTAATGAAAATCTTTGGGCAGATGAACACTGGTATTGATCAGCTAAAGCCCATGTCTAAGCGGGCTAATTGATCAATCATGCCAGCCACTGATCGGATTAATGGTACATGAGAGCTCTTACGGACCGAGTCTTTCTCCAAGGATGGACCTAGGATGCGCCTGTGTGTGTGTGTGGGTTTGTGTGTGTGGAAGGGAGGGAGGGAAGGGGGAGGTAAGTTGGAAGCAGAGAGATGACTAGAGACTGTGTGAGTGTGTGTGTGTGTGACCTCTGTGGGCGAACAAGCAAAAGAGCATTGACTGCAACTGCAGGTGTGTGTGTGTGAGCGCGTGTGCACACGGCAGCATGCAAAAAACAAAAGCCATCGTGCGCTCCCGCTCTCGTGTGTACATGTTCCCTCTTCGCTGACAGACTGACATCAGCGGTCCCTTGCCAGGAAGCGGAGCTGCACTCGGGCAAAACAGGAAGCCCAGCTGAACCCACCCCCCCCCCATCACCACCACCACCCGCATGCCATGACTGACAAGCTAGCCGGCGAGTTGGAGTCAAGGGAGGCCCCGGGGGTGGGGGTGGAGGGGGGCCCTGACTGAGTGTGAGTGGAGGGGCCCACCTGGCCTGTTGTGGGGGTCCCAATTGCGTGTGGTGCCTCTGATGAGGGGCAGGGGGCTTGTGACAGGCCCCTTGTATGGTGAACAGACACGTGAGTCAGATAAAGTGCTGGGATTGAATTCAACTGGAGGGATTTTGAACATTTATTTTGTGTTCATATTGTCTAATTGTTAAGGGTTTCATATATATGGTGCCATTTAAACTTACATGCATTTTGTACACAGTCACTTTAACGGAGGCTGCCATTTCTTGTCATGGATTGAACTGGCTTATGGATTTGGAGTTTGTATATTGTAGACAAATAAACAATGAGCAGTAGTTAGACCAAAAATCTGAAGAGACTATGAACACCAACAACAACGACATTCATTAACAATGGAGGAAAAATTTAGGACAAGGAAGAAAAGCCAATACATTGTAAATATATCCTGCGTGAGGATCAAAACAATATAGATTGAAGCACTCGAGGATAAAGCCATGTTACAAAAAGGAAACACACAATTTTCCTGCACAGTAGAAGTCTCCCACAGCAGAATCTAACACAGCTGAAAGTGATCAGAACACTGGAAGAGCTGTCTCAGTGATTGGATGAAAGTAGCCAAAGAGGCACAATCGCTATGGGGACAGCCAACCTGCTCAGAGCCCACCCCGCCACCCCACCCCCAATTGCGTAACCTTGACCATAGAGAATCATGATTCTGTACGGGTTCAACCGATTCACACCTCCACGGAATGGAGACCATTTCCCTGTGTAACCTCTGGTGTGAACTTAATTGTGTACACTGGGGGTATTGGTTTTCAGGCCATAACCCGGCCCCTTCAAAGATGAATCGTCGTCTCAAGGCGTCCACTTTCCAGGGAGAGGCGCGGACCACCCAACTGAAAAGCAAACAAAGGCGAGCAGAGGCCCTAGTCAGGTTTGATCACGTCACGCACGCGACAGTAACAGCCACAACTCCGCACAGAGAGTTGTGCAGAGAGCGAGGAAATGGGGAGAGTTGGCCCTGTGCTATTGTTGCTGGCCACCAGGGGGCCTTGACAGAACGGTGGGATGGTGGAGCTGGCTGAGACTGAAGCTCCCTGCTTTCACAGTAGCGCTGTCAGCTAACCACTCACACACACACTAGCTTGTTAGCAAGTGGGGTTTGTTGCATGTCAGAGAAAAAGTGTGAGAGAGGGAAAGAGATAGAAAGAGGGAGAGAGACAAAGGGAGGGAAAGAGAGGGAGAAGGGGGGTGTTGGTAGGACTGCTCTGACAGTTAGAGTGTGTTAACTCCCAACATTATAATCACCTGGGCTGTAGTTCAAGCTGTTTTTGTCTCAGGGTCAAAGGTTAAATACTGTTGCCTGACCTCCTGTTACCGAAACCTCAAAGGCCACAGAAGAGGCTGACAGATCTGACAGCCTTTAAGTGTGTATATGTGTGTGTGTGTGAGTGTGTTACCTTGATCGGGATTAGGACGCTGTGAGAAGCTTGGACCGAAGACTCCTCCAGTCTCTCTGGAACACATGGAAGAGGAAGTGGACCTGTGAACACATGAACACACATACTCACCTTAGTTTGTCTCTCTCATAAGTCACGGTCGCCACTAAAACATACACCCTGCATGTCCTGAAAACACTGGCGTGGTAAACCTGAAAGTGGTCGGCCATGACTGTCTCTGCTGTTCACTCACTGCCGTACAAACAAACTGAACATAGAAGACTTAGGGTAGAAAGGTGTATGTGTTAAAAGAACTGAAAATACCTCAGGGAATGTGGAAATGTGAAAAAATGTAATGTTAATTTTGTCATTTTCTTCTGTAATTATATAAATGCATTGTGAAACACAATTAGTGAACTGGAATTAGAACAGCAATTAGCTACAGTATCATGCAACATATTTATTCATAAGTTATAATAATAATTTTACTAATTGAAAGCATTTTGAAAGATTTTGCTTTATTTGTATTTAACTTGTATATATATATATACAATACATATATTTGTATATATACAAAAAATGTGCCTCAAAGAATTACTGTAAAGGTTTTCTCTGATTTGTTCATTTGATCTTTGCTGTGACTGACAATAAGACAGCTCTGACAGGCTCAGCCACATTGTCTAGTCTTGCCCTCGTTTTCATGACTCATTTAGACATATCACGGACAGGGAATGGAAGCTCTGACTCAGCACAAAACCAAAACCTGTTTTCATGGCACAGTAAAGGGAGGACTAATATTTAATCACACAGTATTAGATCTTAATGACAGGACCAGGGATGAAGCAGTTTACAAAATTATTTGCAGTGGTGAGATATTAACGTATAGTTACCTCTCCAAAAATTGTCCTTGCAAAGTTATCACATATTGTAGTCAAACAAACAGACGCACACACCACCACCACCGCCACACACTGCTAAGCTCCTGTTCTCTCTCATGGCTGTCTTGATCTCAAAGTGCCCCATGTCACTATTAATCTCTTATATTGGGAGGTGGGCAGTTGGGGGCCGCCAGAATTCATTCCGTGCATAACCGTGAAATCTCTCCCCCACCCCCCCATCGCAAAATATCTTCATCTGTCTCTGTCTCATCTACATGGTGGGGGGGGGGGGAGAGGCAGAGAGGGTGAAGGAGGTAGGGCGGAGAGGAGGGAAGACAGGCCGTCCGAGAGGAGAAAGGTCAGCGGATTCAAGGAGTCCATCATTCTGATGTGTCAGGCCTCTCTTTAGGGGAGGGGAGGTAGAGGAGGTTGATGTGCGCAGGGATGGCTATCAGGCAGAAGGTTGACTGAGGAGTTGGCTGAGAGCTGAGGGGACAGCGCAAAAGTACGAGTTCCGAAAACTGAGCCCCCATTCGTTTTATCCTCACTGTGGTACGTGGCCGACAAACGTGCCGTACACACACACACACACACCGATGCACTTCCATCATGCCTGGGAACTGGGAACTGGAAGTTGAGAACACAGCATTTGTCAGGATAAAACATGCGCACACACACACGCGCACACAGACACACGTCTGGCTGAGGTAAACAGCTTTTTAATAGCACCAATTCCGTTTATTTTCCCTCCATGCAGGTTTGTTTCGGACCATCTGTCGGTTCCATTGTGTTTCTGTGTGTCTCTTTGGTGCCTCTGGGTGACAGCTGATATATGTATGCTACAAAGTGCCTGGACAGATCCTGGAGACCCCCCCTGCACAGTAACTCGGCCTTTTCTTCTCTTCGGTTTTCCCTCTCTTCCGTTTTTTTCCCTTTCTTTTTTTCTTTTCTTTTTTGGAACATTCCGTCAGATCGGAGCAGCACGGTGGCCCGCATCCTTGGTGGCAAGAAGCCAGGCCGCTCGGCTTCCTTCTTCAAAGTGTAGGCCACGGGGCCACTCGCTGTTTGAAAGGTTAGCAAAACGATGCCAGAGATCTTGAGGACGGCGTTGGCGGCAGAGTGAGCTGCGTCGGCTTCGACCGGAGTGAGGTTTGCCTGTGGAGAGGCCGGCCGAACGTCTTCAGAGAGATCGAGTGGACCTTTCGCTAACGGCTAACGTTAGCGCCTCTTAAATGGTGTCAACTTCCAGAGGTTGAGAGGAAAAAACGCTGCGGCTAGATATAGGCCAAACAAGCTAAACAAATACCAACACTGTCTCTGGAGATATGCATGTTCAACATTCTTATTTCTGCTAACTTGTGTATAATAAGTACCTAAATATAAACAAATTAGACAGAACACAGTTGATTATTCATACGATGGCCAGAACTCAGTGATCACAGTCAGAATGCGCCATTGTTTTTAGAAATAACAACAATTTGGCCATCTTGGCAGTGAAAGGCAGGGGGTGAAAGCGAGGGTCTTGTCAGGAAGTTTTTACTCTGCGCCTGGCTTCCCAGGGTTCCCTGGCTTTTCCAACTTCCAGTCACGACATGAGAGAAGCCAGGCGCGGCAGGATAATCACACCCTAATAAGAGAGTATATTGAAAGCAGCCCTCTACTCACACACGCAAATATGTGAAAACACACACAGACGTTCCAGTACACGTACACACGTGCACCCCCGTTCACAGAAACACAAATCTCTGAATATACACACACACACACACACACACACCTCAGATCCTTTTTCCACATTCGCCCACTTTCTTCTTCACCCAACTCAACGTCCCAGAAAAATGTTTGCACATGGCCGCACGTAATATCAATAATTTCACAATACAGTGTATCAATTAACACTTCAAAAACGCCAGACAGGAGTGTGTAGGGTTCTGCGTTCAAGTTGGTGTTTGGCTTGGAGGCGTTGGTGCTCTGTAGGTGAGACATGAGAGATGGTGTCGCTAGTTCTTGGCTGTGTTGGCAGACTCATTTACCAAGGTACCTTCTACAGAGCTAGCTTACGTTACCGTACAAAAACTCACAGTGCACGCTTCAGTATCATTTGACACGTCACATTGGGGAGACAAAGACACTTACTTTTTTCACATTTTCTTTGATGGCTTCCGTGCGGGCAGCAGCTGTTTGGGTATTTAGCGCCATTAGTCAGACACTGAAACTTAAAATGAGAGATAGTGTATACTGGGGTATACTAAAGGGGTCAGATGGCTGAGCGGTTAGGGAGTCGGGCTATTAATCCGAAGGTTGTTGTTGGTTCGATTCCCGGCCGTGCCAAATGACGTTGTGTCCTTGGGCAAGGCACTTCACCCTACTTGCCTTGGGGAGAATGTCCTTGAACTTACTGTAAGTCGCTCTGGATAAGAGCGTCTGCTAAATGACTAAATGTAATGTAAATGTACTGGAGTACTTGAAGGGATACTGCAGATACTGCAGATTCTGTGCCAGTGAATGAAATTGTAGAGCATGTAGAACATGGCTGCTGCTTAATGCTTAGTGACAAGTATAGACACCTCAAGACCATTTCCTATAATGTTTCTCTGCAACTCTTCTGTCTCTTCTTCACTTACCCTGTGCCCTTTTCTCTTTCTCCTCCCCTCTCTTTCTCCTCTTCTCTCGTCTCCTCTCCGGAGCCTTTGCCTGTACAGTAAGTTCTTATGTTTGTGTGTGTATGTGTTCTTGCGGTGGTCCAGGGTGTGGGACTGGAATGGGGGGGGGGGGGGAGTGTGTGGGGGTGATGCACCTGTCTCCTAACAATCTCTCATACCTGTGCATCAGCTGCCTTTTTAATTACCACTCCAAGGAGGTTTGCCGAGAGTCATCAAGCACCTTGTCGCTTACAAACCTCACAAAAAATCGCGAAATCAATAGAAATCATGAAGATCCTGGTCTCGTGCCTGTTTAATTGCCGTAAACAGCCCACACGGAAAAAAAATCTTGAAGCTGGAAGGCGGGTTTTAATGAACCAATATACCGGAGAATCAATGCATGCAGACACAGTTTTTTTTTGTTGTGTTTTTGTGTGTGTTTTTTGTGGCAACATGTAGCAGGACGTGTTCGCTACCCGTCTTCTTCTAACGTGTCGTTGACGACAGCGCCAGGCGAGGCGGTCACAACAGCGGCAGCAGCTCGGGCTCTTCTTTTTCATTTCCTCAGGACGAGGCAGAGGCAAGCAATAGGTTTAGCAGGCGAGGCGAGGCGAGGCGAGTCTGATTTATGGCAGTGGGGTGACCTCTGGGGCCGTAACACAGTGATGGGTGAGTGGGTCTCAACGGTAAGCTACTGGCACTTGACAAAGTGCCTGAAGCAGAATGAATTTACTTCTCTTTTCCTCAATCATCAACAGCCACTGCCCTGACCCCCATCCTGACTGCTATAACAAGATCTCCCATCTCGGGGGCTGAAAAATTTACTGTCACATCTACTTTTCAATGAGCTCAAGTGAGCACTTCTTTCACCTTCAGTGGAGCAGGTGCCTGGGTAACCTGGTCGCCTGCCACGCACGCGCACAAGCCCAGCGTCCGCGTACCACACACGTGTAATCGCATGCACTCAAACGCAACGCACAGACACACATTCAGGACCTGTAGGGGGGGGGGGGGGGGGGGCGGGTTGGTGGATTGGGGGCGGGGGGGGGGGGCAGAGGTTACCTGGGACAGAAAGAGTGAGGCAGAGTCTAGCAGACAAACTCCAGCCTTTTACATCAGAAGTCAATCTTCCTAATCGTATTGCCGGCACTGGAGGGGGTTTTCTCTCCCCTCCACCGCCCTCCTTCTGCCCCTCCACCCCCCTCCAACCTATCCGTGTTTGCCTTCACATTGACTTGATGACAGTGCCTTGAGGCAAGTTCAATTTAATAACACCAATTTTTTTTTTTTATATTCTCACGATTAATCTCCACGCCCATTCAAATTTTATCTACCCCTCCACAGACTGGTGATCATGGAAGCTTAGAGATCCTTGCTAGGGGGAAATGTACTGTAGAGACCTTACCAGGGCCAATATTCATTCACGTCCTTCTGTCTGGTACAGTAGTTTGTTTTGCACCAAAATCAATACGTTTCGAACATCCTGAATAAAGATGCTTTATTTCACAAATGACGCATGCTTTTCTTGCCTCTAAATTCCCCTCTCGGTTTCTCGTTGGCTAGGATAATGTTGTGACAGCGAGATGGTTAAAACCGAATGCATGCGATGATTAAAGCAGCATCATTTGCCGAGATGGGGTTTTAAATTTTACGGCTGTGCGGGGTTTGAGCGTGTGGGTCACAACCCCAGAAGGCGAGACACTGTGGGTTATAATTGAAAATAAAGAAGCTATTAAAAGGCATTCAATAATCTAGTGTAAAATTGATCAAGCTATAAAAGATGTCCCCGCGGGATTGTGGCCGTGCATGGGAAAGGAGCGAGAGAGAGGGATGGATGGAGAAACAGGAGAGACCGAAAGAATGAGAGCGTACCCAACGCTGACGCAGCAATAGCAATAAAAGCTCTCAGAGACAAGACACAACATTTGCCTCATTACATTATTAGCACACAGTAATGCTCAATTATAATTACCATTTACATGTGTTTATTTGTGACGTGCCATAGAGTGAGTATTTGAAACGATGACACTGCATTCTGTTGAATTGCAGCACAACCTTGAAACTAGAGGGATATCTCACAGTACCCTGCAATAGTCTTAAGTGGGACCGACTATAATACTAGGCCCCCCACCAAAGCTAACCCCTTAGTGGCCTTCATCAGTACCCACCCCCCCACCCCCCCAGCTGGGGTATTTGTCCCCAGACGGTGTCTCCCAGGCTATCAGCACCCCCTAGCCTAAGACTGGATTTGCAGAGCATGAGTCCACAACCACAAGAGCTAGTTACATACAGTGCTATTCACTCTAAGACTAAACATACATTGACAGACCCTACAGCATGTGTCACAGCAAAAAAAGTATATATTGCTCCCGTTTCTCCAACAGAGGTCAAGAATCTCCAAATGGCAAAAAATAGAGTACAGCAACCCGAGCAATTTATCGTTTGCTAGTTTATCAAAGTGTGTGTGTGGGGGGGGGGGGAGAATAAAAAAAAAAAAACAGTACAGGAAAAAAAATCCAGCGGCGTTTGTCGCTGCTTCTTTAACTTTCAATTCTCCTAAGCGTGGCCTGCTTCACAGCTCCTGGCTATTGCCTTTCTCAATCTGTCCCTGGAGAAGGAGGAGTTATGGTCCCTGTCGATTGAGGAGAAAGGGATGTTATTCCCCTGTCACCCCAAGTCGCTCCGCCATCCTCCCTGCCCTGATCTACGGCCCCCCTCCCCCCTACCCCCCAGCGCCGATGCCGCCACCGACGCCCGCCACAACTGCCGCGGTATAAGAGGCAGAAAAGTGTTATCCAATCCACACACATGCGCAGACGTGTGTGGTACAGTGCATGCATGCGAGTGTGTGTAGGTACACAGGCAGGCAAACACACGCACAGAAAAGAACACAGCCCCTTTGCCAATCCTTGTATGGTGAGACATGGGGTGGGGAGGGGGGGGGCTGTCAGGCAGACAGGCCGGCCCAGGAGAGGTCACCCCCCACCCCCCCCCCACAGCCACAGGGGCGACACGGCCCCCTGAGTGACGCCCTTGATTAGGGACCGAGAGCGGGGTTAAAGATGTAAAGGGGGAGGGAGAAGGGGGGGGGGGAGAAGGGGGAGCGGAGGGGGGGAGCGGAGGGGGGAGATGTTAGTCTTGGATCGCAGTTGGCGATCCTCACTCATTTGGTGTCAGTGATCCGAGTCCCCCCCCCACCCCCGGGGGCTTCAGTTTGGGTTTGAGCTGGCGGGATGTGACAGCCATGCTGTGACAAGAACAACTAGCTGTCGTTGCGTGCATGTGCAGAGAGCGAGCGCATTGCAGAGGGGGGTGAAAACAGTAGCACAGACTGGCGGTAATCTCTATCACTTTAATTAATCATTGGGAGATGTCGTCAAGAAAGAGGCACAAAGTCAAAAAATGATGTTGCTAACGATGATAGTGTTGATAATGTTAACAGTAACAATGTTAAATAAGATAATATATTAGTCAGCACGTTTAACTTCCTGAAACACTTATGATACGATAAATCAAAGGTTAAGTTTTCAACACTTTACATCCTGAGGTAGTTAACTCGACGGTACCTGGTTTAGGACAACGATGTATACATCCCTGTCTTACTACAATAAGGAGTTAACCCACGCCATGCTCACCCAGGACAAACGATCACACACCGCAGCCCCCCATGCTGAGTTTGTCTGTCTCGCTCTGTGGGCGATGGCATAAATAAATAAGTAGATAAATAGATGGATAACGCAGAGGAATGGGAGTCTATGCGGTCTGGCCATCCATCATGGAGTCTATTACCACAAGCTTGCAGTCCCTTCCGTATAATGCAGTCAGCCTCCTAAGCAGATACAAATTCAACTTTTTTGTGTCCAATTTGTTATAGCTGACAACGACTGGCATTCCGCCATAGTGGTTTCTCTGAATTATGAATATATTTCTCTGCCGGGTTTTGCCCAAGCATGATGGCGTTATGTAGAACAGCGAGAGAAACAAATTTGGGAATCCCGGCACGCTTTGAAGCAGCTGGGTGCATAAGCATAAACAGTCGCACTTAAGGCACCTTTAGAACAACAAAATGGCTTCCATATTTCATCTGTCTATTTGCTCATTGGGTTTGATAAATATCAGGTGCCAGTGCATGTGCTTTAGGACAATGCTGTGCACTAGAGTTGCGTTCAAAAAGGTCTGATAAAGTTTACCAGATTTTGTCATCTTAGAAAAGCGAAACCTTACCTGAGAGAATGAATTGCCTGAATTGACTATTGACACGTATTAATTTCTCCCACAAAACTAAACTTGAAATCTTTAAGTGGTTCTCAATTCAAGTGTGTTATTCTTGGCCCCAGATACTTGCCACTCAGAGCAAGAGTGATAATGAAAGAAAAAGAGATAGAGGGGGAACGAGAAAAAGTGACAGAAAGGGAGACATACTGTAGGTAAAAGAAAGATAAGCAACTAAATAGAATGAGTGAGTAAGTGTGATGTAGAGAAAGTAAGAGAGAAAGAGAGAGAGAAAGAGATAGAGAGAGAGGGAGAAACTGAAAAGAGAGAGAAAGACAGAGAGAGGAGGAATGTAAATACAGGGCAAAACGATCGCACATTTCGACTCCAGCTGTTTGTTTGGGTATTTACACTGCGAGCTACAATCAAGTCCTCAAAGTCCACGGATGACAAGGCCCCGATCTGCAGCCACAGATCCAGTAAACACACCGCGGAACGCCACACACACCACCATCAAGGTCGCCCTTTACTTATTTGTCAATCACTCAGGACAGCAAGGAGGGAAAAATGAAAGAAAGACGCACAGAAAATGTGCAAATAAAGGAAACGGAATATGGGAAGAAGAGCGGGGAGGGCTGAAGTTTCGAGTTGGCTGAACTTTAGGGCCCGTTTAGTTTGAGCAGATGTAGAATTAGTCCCCATCACTTTGCATCAGGGAGACACTGAACATGAAGCGTGTGCAGCTTAAGGGGGACTATCAGTGACGTTTTTCTCCGACGACGGTTCTAACGCGAAGACCCCTTCCTGGAGAGAACAGAAGGCTTTTTTTTCTGGATATACCTCTTCAGCTGTTCCAGCAGTTTGATAGTTGTGTCCTTATCATCCTCGATGAAATGTGAAGAGATAAACTAACCTTGCCACCACAGACACAATATATACCAAGCCTAACTAATAATACTGATAAAAACAACAAAATACCAGTGCAAAAGTTGTGGCTAGTAGGACTCGATGGCATCAACGTTTTTAGCCAAATACTGATGTTATTATAGTAGTTTAATCATGACTAGAAAGTCATCAATTGAAACTGTAATTTGAATGGATGGTGTCTGAATGGTTTCTAACAAAAGACGAAACAGTTTTGCACTGTGCCCTAACAAAGATTTCCATCCACTTGATTTTTTAAGGTCTCCAAAAGGGTCAAAACCAGTATTACACAGCAGACCAGTCAACCATGTTCTGTCTTTTAAACATATTGTATTACCGTAGTTCCGGATGCTTCTAGTTGCACATTTTGATTCACTAAACCATATGGCGGAGGGAGGTGCTGGGTGGGGGTTGGGAGGGGGGGGGGGGGTTGGGAGGGGGGGTTCTGAACTGGTGTTGCAGATGAGATTGGGACGGCGATGTTGTCATCTCTCTTGGGCATTTTTTTCCTTTCACTGTAGGTACTCTGCGCCATGTCAATGAATCAGCCTAAACGTGCGTGACAAGGAGGATATGAGTGTGTTTGTGTGTGTGTGAGTGTGTGTGTGTGAGTGTGTGTGTGAGTGCGTGCATGTCTACGTGTCATCCCCCTGTCTGTAGAAGGATCTGGGTGTAATCTGCTGTTGCATGCGATCCAGGGTCCAACCTCTTCTCTTATTTAGACACCAGGCAAGGCTCTGTGTTCGCGGCCCCTAATTGCAGGCCGCTCTGAGGACCACATGTTCAGAGAGAGGAGGCCGGGGCAGATGTCAGCCTGGACACATGGCTCCAGCACGTTCTATCAGTGAGCCAAAAACGACAGATTTCTGTTTGACTAACATCTTATTTGAGTGGATATATAGTACATATGTGACGAGGATACATTTCATTTACCAGCCGTTTTTCTCCAAAGACCGCAAAAAGTCAAACAGGACGGGGTGGGTCAGGACAACTGCGACCAACCTTACTACACCGGTTCAAGTTCAAGTGGGCCGCGAGACCGCAGACGAGGCATAACGTTGTTAATTTCAGCCTTGCCACGCTATCGTGGGTCTCATGCGTCATACGTTCACGCACTCTCTCATCTCTCGTGTTTTTGCACAAACTCCTGTACGTTCTTCACTTTACTCCTCCGTACGCACTTGTCCTCAACATTTTCCTGCCATCTCCTCCTTCTCTGTCTCCTCTGCTCTTTTATCCTCTGCCGATTGTCGCAGTTGGTCAATGTGAGCGGAGGCGTCCACGAAAGGGAGAGAGGCATGAAGTGATCAAAAGCAGTCTTTGTTGCAATTGTTCAGAGCGCGCGACAAGCCTTGTGCGTGAGGTCACGATACCAAGGAGCACTCACCAATTCTCATTATGGATGTGAAGGTGCGGTCGTTATTTCACAGCCGGCAACCTAACGTCAAACCCAGTCGCCTCGCACACTCAAGTCCGCGATTGTTTTTCCTCGCTCTTTCTCGCATCCTTTTCCGTTCGCACTCTCTCAAGGTTTCTGTTCTCCCTTTACAGCCCGTCCTTTGCCTTTCTTCTCTACACGGTCTCAGTCACTTTTGTTAACTGTCTTTCCCTTCTTTCTCTGACTCTTTCCTCTTCTATTCTCTGACACCCCCCCCCCCACACACACACACACACACACACACACACACACACCACCGTAACCTTACAGTTACCAAGTTTTAATAAATGGCCTGTTAGTAAATGAAATTGTTTATGTTGCGTCGCATTAAGAGCAGGCAAGTGGAATCGTCAGGATGATTAGTTACAGTGTGTGTGTGTGTGCGCGCACGCGTGCCTCATATGCACAAAGGTATTTTAACAGTGAGGTATGCCCGGACCGCTGAGCTCATCAGAAAGCCAATCATGCGAAGCAAAGAGCATTTGCATCCAGTTAGCATCAGGGCTGCCCAGGAAATGAGCTGGATAATAACTGCTGACAATCGATATTTCTCCATACACGCTGTACTAACAATGAAAATGTAATGTGATGTGTTGCTCATACAGTATGTACCGCCTGCAGTATCTTGGGAGATGAAGACATTGGGGAGGATTGAACTGGTGTGGCATGAATAAAGGACAAAAACGACATTTTCACTTGAGTCTGGAGCCATTTATAGGGAGGGGTGGCGAGGGGAGAAGGGGTCTGTAAATCTCATGATGCTGGTGGCTCATTGCCCAACAAGTTTTTTTTTTCACACTGTAATTTCTGATCCAGGACATAGTGAAAAATCACTGCATGGGCTACAGTGCAAGAGAGAGTGATACCCACGCCAATTTCAGATGACTTGGCAGAAGGGGGAATAATCCTTTGCCAACCTTTTTACCTGGATAACTAGATACAAAATCTTTCAGTCATCGCCCTTCCTCCTCTCTCACTCTCCCTTTCTCCTCTATTTCTTTCTCTCTCTCTCCCCCCCTCGCTCTCTCCGTCTCTTTTACTCTTCCTTCCGCTACGCAACCTTCTCCCTCTCCTTTCCGCACTTTGAAAATGTTCTCTGGCATCCTCTCTCGCCCCCCCCCCTCTAAATTACTCTAACTGTACTGAGTACAGCCTGGGTCAGGGAGCTAGATTGAGGCTGTTGGGATCTGCAGGCTCTGGACTCTGTCAGGGTTGGACAGAGGATCTCATGTCTAAGTTCACTCTCGGTGCCAAACGCTACTCCTCGTTCCCCGCCTAATGCCTAGCAGGTTTGCGTGTCTGCATTCACCCCCCCCCCCCCTCCCACACAGACACACACACACACACAAAAGAATGAAAAAGACAACTGTGTTGTTCAAGCAAACTTGACATCTGTATTTTTTGCAACAGATTGTTATTGTGCTGGAACTGTGTAAAGATATATAGATATAAGATACAGATTTAGATCTTTTGTTTGATATGATAATAGGGTTTTCGTTTTTTCGTGAAGTTGTACAGTCACGAGAGTTCTCAGGATGCAAGGACAACATCAAATTTGTTGTTTTATCTCGCTCTGCATTTTCTGATTGAATTGCCCCACAGAGTATTCACTGGAGTTCTGTTGTCTATTCCCTAAGTATTTGAAATCCTACACACAACTGAGAGATACAGTCTATTCTGGTTTAAAACTCAATTAAATGACCAAGGTCATTTGATGCAAATACTAAACAATTAAAAAAATGGAAAAAGAATGTATTCATGTTTGGATAATATATTACTGCTGTTCAATCATCATACAATTTGTGACCTCAGCTCAGCTTTTGCACAGGACATGACCTATGAACCGAGTTAAACTGAGGCATTCAGGCAGGCTAGGTTGTATGTGGTGAATGACTTAGCCCTGGAGGTGTCAAGTACAGGCCTAGGGAACCCAGAAGGTTACTCACCGTTGTCTGAGCTCCCCTCCCTCTCCGCCAGCTCACAGATGTGGGGGTCAGTGGGGCAGAGGGTGGGCTGCTGGCCAGGGAGGGGCCCCTCCTCCTTCTTCTCCTCCAGGCCAGGGCTGTGGGGACTCGGGGGCCCAGGGACAGGGGAGCTGGTGGGGCGAGTGCTCGTCACGGAGCTGGAGGGTCTGGAACTGGCACAGTTCTGAGGGGAAACACAGGTAAGTGAGACTGGTCTATGGGAGAACATACTATAGTCGAATAATGTATAATAGACCAACTAATGATTATATTAAGCAAATATATATACATTTTAAAAACTATGTAAAGGCACAGCTATTTTTTTATTCAGTCAACACTACCAATTGACTGTCACATTCAATGAGTTTGTAGCTCAGACAGATTATGTTAATAATTTAAATCCAATGTAAAAGCATAATCTAGTACCATTAAATGGTATTAACATGGTTTAAATAGTCTATAACGTAAATGGTAGATGCCAAGTAATTTCTTATTTTAAAAAAAAGTCAGTCATACCTTGGAAATATGTCATATTTGCTGACAGAGATACAGCAAAAGCTGCTAGACCATTTCACGTTTGGAAGACCATAAATTAGCAGATTTCAAACAGAGCATCTCCCCTCAGAGACCAAAATAAACCTCAATCACTGAATCCCATTTGTTTGCACAGCTATTATACAGACTTCAGAGAGCATCAGCGCCTATATGGGCCCGGCCTCTTGTATTACATATGCCTGTCATGAAGGAATGCCCAGCATCGCAGACCTCCGAACAAACATTCAAAGTTATGCCAGCCGCTCCTCTAACAGCCTGGTTTATTCCAAGTACATATCCCAGAGCCAAACATACACGCACTCACACACTCAGTACAGAGTGTATTCACACACACACATACACACTCACAAACATACACACACACACACACACTCACACACAGATGCAGGAGGAGCACATAAAATACTCGGCACACTAATATGCAAAAATACACACACACATCACACACAACACACAAACACAAAACACACACTAGTCACTCTGCTTCCTATATCTTGTCAAAACTTGAATTAAGATCAAAAAACTAATCCGCTTCCAATTTATATCTATATTTCAGTGCTGTCACTGACACGGAACTCCAAGTATTGAGGATAGGGGGGCGGTGGGGGGTCGTTTTTTATTTGGGTGGTGCAACTGACAGCTTTATTTCACAAAGCAATCTGGCAGTGTGTGTACAAGTGGGAGGTCAGAGAGGGTCAGAAGGCAGGTGGTATCAAGCAGGCAACATTGGTCAGGCTGTGTATAAATAACTAGAGGTGCTCCACAGCCCTAGGGGGTAAGAATCTGTGCTCAACCCCTCTACTAGGGCATGGGGTGGGGGCATGGGGAAAACTAGACGGCTGAGGTCGATATAGGAATGAAATCAAGGCGGAGAAAGTGTCATTACTAATATTGATTATCAAACATCGTGTTTCGTTTTGGTGGACCTAACACAGAGTGTTGTCAAACGGGGGATGATCATTCCTATTATGTCTTGTTATTGTATTAGCAGTTTTGTGCGAAAAGTCAACATGAGTGCTTTTTGATGTACATTCTGGAACTATACAGAAAAATAAATGCTATAAATGTTGCCTTCTATCGACCCCTCTATCCAAATCGTAATTCATGTTTTACATGTTTTACATTTCATCATTCCAGTTTTAAGTCGCATTATTTAACATAAAACCTTAAGAAAATGATGAAAGATTCTGTCAGATTTCATCTGTCTCACACAATACCTATTTGCTGTAACACCATCCTAGACAGAATCTTGTTAGTCACATGATTCGCTTCTGCAACACAATACACAATCTTGTGTTTTACAACAAGGGGAAATATAGGGGCATGTGCGGTCATCTAGAGCCAAATGCCTCCAATCTCCCCCAAGATAGGTGGATACAGTATTTCTGCCAGATTTATGGGACAAAATAGCATGAGCTAAAAAAAAAACATTGGCTGCATGGGCAAGCTAGATGGTGGACTCTGAGATTGGAAAATTGCAGAGAGAAAGAGAGAGCACTAAAATGGGGACCCTCACTGATAATGTGGGGGCGCGTGATATATCAAGCTACCTGAAGTGGGGTTGGGAGGGGGGCTGGGGTCGTCCCTGCAGTCATTTTTTACTGGGTCCCCGTCTTTGCAGTTTCAGACTGTCAGAGGGTCAAAGGGAAGAAGGTGGCGATATTCTAAAATCAATCTGCCTTTAGAAATGGTCTCATTCCCTTCTCAATGACCTGATGGGATGGACAGGGACTGGTACAAACTGCCGCGACCCATAAAGCCTGACAACCCAGGAGGGATCACTCATAAGGGCCATGTTGCAGTAGGGTGTAGTAGACTGTGTGTGTGTGTGTGTGTGCGTTTGTAAAACCTGGAAGGAGAATATGTGTTTGGTTCGGTGTGTGCACGTGCATGTTTGTGTGTTTCAGGTGTGTGTGCGTGTGATTGGGGACACTGGAGGAGGGGGTGGGAAGTGGGGGGGTTGCTGGGCTATTAACTACTTTTAAAGCGCTTTGCTGGGGCTAAGTGATCTCAGAGCAGCAGCGGCCGGCCAGGTATAAATATTGGCCTGACACTTTAATGTCAGGGGACAGCTCGTCCAGGATTAGAAACTTGTAACCCGGTGGTGAGGTTGACATTGCGAGGATAAAGGTGCTGTATGGGGGGGAGGGGGAGGGGTTGTGTGTGTGGGGGGGGGGGGGGTGCAATGGGGAGAAGGGGGCTATTACAGAGGGGGCACGTTTGATGTATAAGGGCATCTAACATGGAGTGTCCACTGTTGGGACTACTGCTGCAGAAGCATTGCATGTCATTGACATCGCTACTGTGAAAAGGAGTTTTTTTTTATACATATAGGTGTACACAACATCCACTGTGGCACTGCATGCACGGTCACACCGAGAAACATAACACAGTCACACACAAATACACACAGAAAAACAGGCAGATGTTACCGCACAAACACACATACAGAACCCCAGAAAGAGAAAAGTGGTACATGACATACTGAAAGATTAAGAGCTTTTCTTCTCTCCTTGATCCTGTTTACAGTGCTCCGAACCTAAACAAAAAAAAGAGAAAAATAAGTGTTTCTGATTAAAGTTCTAAACAGCAAATTTTCCAATATGAGTCTGCACCATCTGAAAACAACCAACACATGCCATTCAAAATCAAATAAAAACAACAGGAAAGTAGATCGATAAAAGAGAAAGAAGCTTTGGGCTTTCAGGCCACTGAGAGATGGGGCAAAACTTAAATATTGCAGTTTGTCATATGTAATGGAATTTGAAAGTGACACATAGAGCCCGCAAACTAAGGAGACTACTTTAAGCTATCATCTGTCACACAGAGCAGGCCACCAACAAATTGAGTTATTGGAGGAATAGCGACTGCCCTAGCAGAACAGATTGCATTTATTGTGCTCAAAGAGGAAAGATATCTGACATACTGTTGTGAGCAGTACACATGTACAATCCCTACAGCCTGTTTAAACTCTGTTTACAAGAATATTCTGATTATTATTATTCACTCAGCTACTTTTTGTTTATTTTTAGATGTATTTGAAACATACTTCATGAATATGTCGGTGGAAATGATGTGTACGTGGAAAATGATTACACTCTTTAACAAAGAATCCCATTCACAGGCATTTAGAGAACCCACAACCTTCCCTCACAGACAATTATCTTTAAAATGTGTGCAGTCTTCCTCCATTCTATTTCCATACCAAATTGACCTTGAAAGATATACTGCATAAAGACATACTGTCTTCATAAAGACTTCATAAACTATCGGCATGAAAAAGAAAACTACAAGAATCATGGACCCATTAGCCAGCCTCTCTCTGTAATGTTTTAGATCCAATAAGGTCTGTCTACTGTCACCGCTTACTGTAAATTTGTAGCGGCTCAACGCTCATCACCCAGACCTGTCCCGGCCCAACCCATCACGTTAGTGAATATGCATTATGGCTTACGGCTTCATTAGGCCTTGGCGTGTCATAAATTATGACGCCACACTGAAATACGCTCACACACATAAGAGAGAGAGAGACCGCGCGCGACAGAGAAAGAGAGAGTGTGTGTGTATATATATGGGGTGTGGGAGGTGTGGGGGGGATGTTTTGCATACACACCATTGTTGAACAGCCATATAATGAAGAGACCAGACGGCATTTGACAGGGCAGAATCAACAGTGGCAGTGTCATATTTATAAAAGCCCACTATTAATCTTGGCACATGGCAAGGCTCGACGTACAGAAACGTTGCGCAAACGTTCAAGGGGGAAATCCTGAGTATTTCGCTTCTTCGCTTCATATCAAAGCGAGCTGAGGCAATTACATGACACGACTTAATTAATCATTTGACAATGAGGGGAAGGGCATTGTTTTAGACGATCATTATGTGGTTAAGGCATTTTTGTTTGCTCTCAAGGTTTTGAGATGATGCAACTGCGTCTCCCCATGTAAATGGGCAATAAACGATTACCATATGAAAGAGCGGAGGAATGCTAACACCTGCCAACATCCTTGGAATTTAGTCAAATGAAAAGGTGGTCAAAGGAAAGGATTACAAGGTGACCACCAAGGAAAAACTAAATGAGATGAATAATGGAAATGTTTTGTTTGGTAATTAATGTTGCATTAAATGGGTATTATCTGTGGATGATGTATGTGTAAGTTTTCTAATGATGCCTGAGGAATATCCTCATTATATCCCTGATATCAGGAGTGGCATATGAGAGAATAATGCTCTGTCTTTGAACAAAAGACCCACAATCCGGTCTGAAATGTACAGTATATTTACAGTATAATCTTTTATTATTTACAGTATAATAAAAAAAAAACCTTTTTGATTTTGTATGTATTTATTTTTTCATGTACATTCAAAAGGTTTTTTGGAATATTGGTTATAAAAATTGAATAATCTTTGACAGTGCCCTGGCACCTTGGTTACACAGTCCTAATAAATTGTAGTATTAATAATACCAATTTCAAAGCTACAACAACTTTCAAGTTCAACCCTCACCACTAATAGAAACTTTATTTATAGTGTGGCCTTGTAGACTTAAATCTCAATGTTGAATCAGTTTACTTGAACTTAGCATGTGTCTCACTGCCAGATACAAGTATCGGCACACGAGGGAGGCTATCACCCGCACGTTCTTAGCAGCTCGTCTGAGATTGTGTAATCAAATCAGAGGTTACACTGTCCCTGGTGATCTGGGTCTAGTTTGTTTAAATGAATACAGGCAGAACAGAGCCCTCTCATTCTGGCCTCTCGTTTTCCCCTCTTTGATTATCTGATTTACTAAACACACACACAAAAACAAGAAGAAAAAGAAAAAAACGTTGATCATTCCCATTCAGCTTTCTGCAATTTTTCAATTAAACAAGAATTTCCTTTCGATGCCAGAGGGGTGAAACTGGAATCTGCCTGTGTTCTTTGTCACACCTTCCACAATGCATGAGGAAATTGAGAGAGAAAGATGGATTTAAGAAAAAAAAAATGCAAAAGAGAGGTTAGGAAAAAAAAGGGGAAACAAAAGGAACAAGAGGTGGGGTGGAGAAAAGACAGTGGAGAAAGGGGGTGGAGAAGCGAAGATTATAACATTTCCCAAAAGCCACCCTTTGGAAAAGCAGGACGCGTACATGGGTTGCTCACAAATTGTAAAGACCCCAGGGTCAAGGAGAACTTGGAGTAAGAAAATGGATTCCCGGGCACTAAAAAAGCCACTTAAGCAAGAATGCGCCAATGATTTATTTTACAATGCACGGGGTCAGACCCCAAGCCTCCGCCATGTCAGTACAGTGTCTCATGACTCAGGGACACCTCTTCACCCTCTGCTCTGTCGTGGAGAATGATAGAGAAAGAGAGAGAAAGAAGAAAAAAGGGCGAAAAGAGGAAGAGTGGATAGGACAGGGAGGGGATGGGAACGACATGGGTTTGACTTCCTTGGTCAGTAACACTCATGACGGAAGAGGAGGGATGGAAGGGAGGATGCGGAGCAGGAAGGGAGAGCGGTACGGAGAGGAGAGACAAAGAGGGGGGATGAGAGGAGGGATGAAGAGGAGAGATGGAGGGAAAGAATGGAGAGAAGGGATGACGAGGAGGGATAGAGAGAAGGGATGGAGAGGAGGGGTGGAGAGAGGAGAGAAGGGATGGAGAGAGGGATGTAGAGAAGGGAAGCAGAGAACAGATGGACAGTGGGGGGTGGGGAAGGGGGAATTGTACAGTGCCCCATTGACAATGACCTTGGTGGGTTCAGTCCAATCAACAGGGCTAACGTAGAGGTTGAGCATCTACCAATTTAAAGGTTTACAACCAATTAAAATAATTAAATCATATTGGTGGTTTTGATTTACCAAACCATTCTAACCCTATTGTCCTTGAGAACAAATACAGCCCTCCTATTGTGTTTGGGTCAAATTTGACCCTTTTTGAAGTTTAGATGCATGAAAAAACACCTTAAATTTTTTTCTGGTCAAAACAAGGCTTCATTAATGCATCCACGCTGGTTTACTGAATACAATCAAGCACAATTTGATCAGTTTTCTTTTTTTTAAATACCTATAAAAAAAAGTTACATCTGTGGTGTTGTGGGTCAAATTTGACCCAGTAGTAATTCTGAGTGTTTTAAGCAGGGAAATAAAAAGTAAATGTTGCCAAATCATCATCAATAACTAAAAGGTCAGCAACACATAAATACTATGAATAAAACCTACAATAATAGTGTATTAATATTGTGTAAAATAATTCAAATCATGTTTTGCATTGACTTGAATTCAATTGTAGCATGCAGCAAATACTATGATCCCACATCCACCCACCCTCCCTCCATCCCCGCCACCCAACCCCCACCCCCACCCACATCTCTCTGTCCCCCCAGCTGTATAGCAGTATATAGGCTTGGACTTTCTCACAGTTCATTACCAACATATCACCGCAGCATGTGCACACACATACACAAACATGAAAATTCAATTTCATCTCTCATATTGAATACTTTTTGGCTTTAATTATTTTGGGAACCCATTCATTGTCATAGATGTGACAAAGGTTTTTTCAATTGGGGAGTGGTAACATAATTTTGATAAAACCTTCTTTGAGGTCTTACCCACATCCCATTCTGAAGCAGCATATGAGTGAAGCCTAGTTCAGGCATGGCACTCTACACCTCACCCATTGGCCCACGTCCGATTATAAGGGCGCACGGATACTCCTACACTCACTCCCGGTTGTTGTATTATTGTGCTGCTGCTGCCCTCCAACATCCCCATCTCCCCATGTTGTCTGTATGTTACTATCCATCAGGTGGGATTATTTCTCAATTTGCTCCCTGCCTCATAGTCTATGTATGTTGTGCTTCCCCTAGATACATCCACTCTGCCAAAGTCAAACCTATTTTCATGTCTATGGTTATTAATTAATGCTGAAATCTTGACTGAACTGCAGTTGTCAACATGAGCAAAGGATATCTCACAGCCTATAGAAAGATCCTTATTGACATGACCAACATGGAGGGAAGACTAGGGTTTGTGAATAGTCGGAGGGAGATTGCCACATTGCCATTGATACATTGCTACATGCCATTTCAATGCTTACCTGGTGTACCTTCCTGGGGTATAAAAATCAAACAATGAGGCCACTGTTTTTGGAATGACATTATCATTACCCTCTTCTCATGGTCTTATAAATTGTTTCCCTGTTCTGTACATCATAACCAAATAAAACAGATAAATGGTGCCTTTTTTGTACATAAAACGTGCACATGGTAAGTCCAATATAGTGCAAGGTACTTAAAAAATTCAAAGCAATATATATTTAACTATGGATATGGATGGCTAATATGTTACTTGGCAGATAAAACATTTCATTGGATGATATTTTTTGCTTTAATTCAGTGCTTGTCAATGTATTCAAACATGGGTCAAATTTGACCCGTGAACACCAAAGGTGTAAACACTGTTTGGATATAGGAGGGTTAAGACAGCCTGTGAATAAAAAGGTGACACGGCATTGGGTGGCATTTTAAAATGAGAAATGAGAAAAGTTCTTAAATCACCCGGCTCTCAAAAAGGCTCTAAGATGTATCTGATTATGCACATTTATAGTTATTGCTATTTACATACAGTACAGGGCCAAAAGAACACAAGCATTTGACCAAGAGTGATACTGCTAAATGAAGCCCATCCATTAAGTCGAAATTTATTTATATTTCAAATCTCTACGCCGTACTTTTTTTAAAAGTGAGCACATCTAAATGGTAATAACAAACCATTTCAATACAATATTTCACCACTCCCTCCTCCGTCAGAGACTATTTTGCTCATAGACAAAGAGAGGAGCTGGGAGACACTCCGCAACTGGCCAGAAGCGTATTGTCAGAATGCTAAATGGAGCAGCGTGAGTTTAAAAACTTAAAGAGGCAGTGAAATATTAGCCAATGTGGGTGAGGAATGAGTGGTTGGAAGAAGGGCCGTGTCAGTGTTTAATGGCCAGCCCGGATGCATATAAGTTAGCCCAAGCATGAAGGGCAGTGGGACGCTCATGTGGAAAGACAGGCGCCTCTTCCTTCATTTTCCACCATCCCTCCCTTCATCCCTCCACCCGCTCCTTTAAGCACGTAGCCCCGTCAGGAACTTGTCATTTCTCTCATTCACTCCGACAGCCTTGAGACACAATGCAGACTTACCTCTGTGTTGTAGACCCCATATATCAGGAAGATGAAAAGCCCCTGTAGACACACACAGACAAAAGAATACAATAAAGTAAACATTTTCTCTATTTTATCAACTTATGTGAAGAAACTACATGAACAAAACACATGACAAAATATTCCCACGCATGTTTGTTTCATTTTTGTTTATTATTCAAAGCTATGTTTTTCAGGAGCTCAAGAGCCAAAAGCTGCTTGTTCGAGTCTGTCTATACAGAGTTTGGAGGACTGAAGAAATAGGAACATCAACAAAACTGGGGCACTTCTGTGAGGCGCATCCCCCAGACATTGTGTTCATCTTCAGCCCGATCAGAGCATCAAACTCAAGGTTTCCCCCAGCTTTCTATCTCAAGTGTCCATGTTCAGTTTGTACTCTATGGAAGACAGTTAATACTCAATATGTACAGAGAGAGCCACACACAATGGAACTCACACAGGGAAAACACAGAAAAACACACACAGACGAAGAAACACAACTCCTCCCTCGTGAATTTGTCAAGAGAAAAATCATTGGAAGAGGGCAGAGAAAATAATGAAAGAAAATGGCACATAAAAGAAGATATTTCAGGTTCACAAAACTCCATGACTAGTACTAAGAACACAAGAATGGAGTGCCCTTGGGAGCAGAAAGGACACATTTTCAGTCGCAGAAAAGTAGCAATTTTTCATTATGCTCATTGTTGTCTTTGTTGAATGTACAAGCTGTGCATTCACCTTCGGGCCATAATGCAATCCTCTGAGCCTTAATAAGCATAGGTACGGGCGACATTCACCAAGGTGGATTGAGGGATGGCACTTCTGCCTTGCAGATGTACCGGGAAAAATGAAAAGAGGAAATTCCTATGAATCTCAAGGCCAATCGATCTGTGCTAAAATGTTAGTTTAGGGGAAAGGAGTAACTTTATTTGAATCAGCGCAACTCTGTGAAAAATACTGGAACATATTGTTCTCTTCCTTTGCTCTCCCCTGCAGTGGATCTCTTAGAGAAAGGGTGACACCTCCAAAGAGGGGCGACCTGCCTCGGGCATCAATCAAGTGCAAGTTTGGAACATCCAATTTGCCAGAGCAAGATCTCGATGCATCACCATTGACAACATGATTTGGAGGCCCATTCAAACTGACAGCCATGCTGCTAGCGATGGCACCTCCAGCTCTCCTGCTGCCCAACTCCTTAGGTCCTTTGACTATCCCCTTAGACTGCCCTGTGTCTGGTGCCATGTTAGGATATCCATCCTCTTTAGACATCAGCTTGGCTGGACACAGACACTCTAAACGGGTGCAGCAAGAGATCTCTGTTAAATAAAGTAAAAGCAAAACGTACTTAAAATCACAATAGATATACGTATTTTCCTTTCAAATCCTTTCTTTTTGCCAAAAGTTTAGGCTGTATCTCATGGCGCAACAACTGTACCACATGGGAAGAAACACAACAATACCCAGAGTGTAGGAGGTAATTTGCAACACATACCCCATTGTATTGCATTAGAACAGCAATTTCCAACTTATTGTAGCAAATTAATGATCGTGTTTTTGATCATTTCTCTTATTTGTAATTAATCTTTTGTTGTGAGGCGAACAAAGTGGGAAAACATCTCACACACATTATGAAAAATGATCAATTAGAATATAATTGTGTTAAAAATAAGCGGCATCAAAACAATGATGATGGATTGTTTAAAATGTTAATTCATTAATATTTCAGTTCAAAACAAACATTGCACACAAAAAAACTAGATTGCATTATTTAAATGCACAGTGTGTTTTTCTAAACACAGTCCTGTTTCTTTTGAACTCTGCAGTAAAATGGTTAAAATGTATGCAAAGTATTGGCACAGTTGCTCTCAAAGTATTACTATACATCAAACAAAGAGCATAAATTAATTATAGGCCAACTAATTAGGCAACGATTGTATGTTAAAAAGTTAAAGCCAACAAACAATATGTTGGGAAAAAAACATATCTCCTTTGAGAAATGTAATGTAGTGCAAACGGAAGATGAAAAAAATAACATTTATTGTATTTGAAGAAACAGGGGGACATGCCGTATGCGTTAGCAGAGGAAGCAGGTAGCATAAATCAGTGCACTTTCAAAGCAGAGGGGTCAAAACCAGAGTAGTTATTAAAACAAAAGGCATACCTTAGATAAACTTTGCAAACTATACCGTTTACACCGCACATGGTTGAGAACTCATCGTCAAAATACTTTATTTGTTGCTTATTGCATTCACAGTTTGAAAAGAACACGCAACCATTCAACAAAACCCTTTTCAAACACACGACCGGTGTGTTCCCTCATTCTGCAGTGTGCAGTAAACACTGATAGAAACCTCTTACAGCTGAGCCCATGCATCATCAAGCCTCCATCAATGAAGAGTGAAAGCCTTGTGCACCACTGTGAAGCAGAACTCCTATCTTCTCATTACTCGGTGACAAGACACGGACATCCACCTTTTCATTTAGGACACCACATGCCCAGACTTTATTAAAATGTTCCTTAAAGTCTCTCCCTAAACCTCCAGCCCATGCCCCGCTCACACCCCCAACCTCCCACCACCACAACAGTGTAACAACATTTTGACCGCCCTCCACACACAAACACCCCCCCCCCCACAAATGTGCAAACTTAAGTAGCAGCAGGTAAAAAAAAAAGCATGACAACCACCTTATTTATGACATTGTCCTTGGTTACCGAAATTTCAATGTACCGAAATGAAAACTATGATTAAGGGAGAGTGTCTCGGCAAGGAGAGCACAGGGCATGGGGGCTTTCTATTTTTCCCCAGAAATACATAACGTCTCCTGACACCACTTCTGTAGCAAACGAGCCTTGCCAGTCCAGCTGATGGACAGAAGTCAGGAAGGTGTGGAGTCGTGACAGACTCCTGTCACCTTCAGCTGGGCAGCACACTCTCAGTAGACTCCCTCAACATTTACAAACGTTGTCTTAAGGCTGTGATTCGGTTACAGCTGCGTGGCATTACTTCGACCTAAATGTTTGGGGGCACTCAAGTCTGATAACAATTGGGGAAGCTGTCGTGTAAACCGTGCACAAAATATTGAAATAAGAAGGTCAACTTTAAGTTTCCCCTTGATTTGAAAAAAGCTATCTTCGTTATAATTTTAGAGCTATTTCTATCATAGAGGGTGAGCTAGATTTGACTAAAAGCAGGGCAAACGTCCTAGTGCAAACTCTTGGAAACTTAACAAAAGCCAGCATTTCAAGTTCTGAGTTTCAGCTCATTCTAAGAACCTTTACCTGTACCAGACAACAAAGTGATTTTTTCAGGTATCAGTCCAAAAACCACATACACTGATGTTACTTTGTACATTTAAAGATGTTGGCTTTTCCCTTCATTTCCTTCATTCCCCCCATACATACACATCATTTTTTTCTTAAATAGAGAATCTGCAGCTTTTGGAAACTCAGAACTCTACCCATACACCTGGCAATCATTAGGGAAATGAAAGACAGAAGAGGTTAAAACTGTGGAAGGGAAAAAAAAGTTCACACTTTTTGCTGAGGGACCTGTTAATGTCTCTGACCCCTTTACACAAAAACAGTTTAATTAGCTTGTATACATAACTTTCACTTTAACCGCTCACAGCCTGTCAAATCAATCTGTCCATCAGAGCCCTTGGCTCTGGGATTGAGGCTCCGCAGGACCTCAATTTAGAGCGACTCTGCAACCCATCCAGCTGGAATGCAGACAGACACGATGTCAAAAAGGGTCAGCTAACCTCACTAACAAGGCTTGAAACTAGCTGCCTTTAAACTAGAGAACCCCGGTTGGAAAGAGTTTTGTACGTAATTACATGGACTTTATACAATTTTGTAAAACTCTATACAGACTTTATACAAACTTTGTAAAAAAAAAAAATATATATAATTCTTTCAATTAGCTCTTTCAAGTTAAACAAACGCAGATCACAACAAAGGCACTGGGGTCAGGATCTTAACAACAACAAAAAAGGTTTGAGTTTGAAATTAAGCGTTCATTTTTCAGGGAATTGTCATTGTCCGGGGTGGGCTCAGTGTCCAGATACAGTTTCCATAAACGTTCATATTGCAAAACAAATCACTTATTCTTTAGATGAGGTATTTCCACATTACCCCACTTGGATTTAAACTAGAGTTTGAGTTGATTTGATTTCTTTCTGGGCTAAACGCCATCTTAAATATGCACTGCAAATATGTAACAGTTACTGTTATAGTCATGGTAGAAACACTTTCTTTCTCATACCAATCAGTTCCATTTACATCCATAAAAGCAGCACCAGGTGGAGACCTCAACAAGCCATCAAACGTAGTTTAAATTGGGGCGCCCCAGTGGCTCGCCGGGTAGAACACGAACCCCATAAGCTAAGGCAGCAGCGGCCCAGGTTCAATTCCAACCCGGGCCATTTTCTGCAGGTCATCCCCTCTGTCTTTCCTGTCTCTTTCCAACTGGCACTATCAAAAATAAAGCCGAAAATGCCCCCCCAAAATATATAGATCTTTCAAAGTATAAAATAAAATGTGTTAGTAGTAATGGTGTCGTTATTTTAGCATAAAACTGTGTCAAATTAAGTCTTTCAGCAACTACAAAAGCCCTAAAGAACTAATTAGAGTATGCATTATAATGATGGCAGAAAGGTTACAGTGTGATGAAAGAACGAAAGGGCTCAGTCGCGGGCCGAACGAGATTCACATACTCACGCAGGCGATAAAACTGTCCCTCCCTGGACACACGCACACACCGCTACCCACTCCCCCCCCATCCACCCCCATTACCCACACACACACTCACTGACTGTCACACAGTGAGGAGAGGACCCCCAGGCCAGCAAGCCCTCCGGAGCGAGGGGTGGGGGGGTGGAGGGGTAAGCCGAGAGCATAGAGAGGACCAGTGCTGCCTGTGATCACTCAGGAGAGGAGGGAGAGTTATTAGCTTAGCCCTGAAACACCTACTTAATATAGGGGCCAGCGCTGATAGCTAGCAGAGCCTGGTAGAGGTGACAGCTTTTGGACCTGCTTGAGGAAATCCAATTGAAAAGCAGCCAAGAGGAACAACAAGCCTGAAACAGATGTTGCTCGCTACCACTGGTGCAAATGGGGGGTGGGAGAGGGGGTGGTATACAACAGCAAGAAAACGGTAGCAAATTTGACACAAAAAAAAAACACATACACAAAGGCGCTAGGCACATACACACATATTACATAATGGACTCCAGAAGACACATATGAGCATTACCTGGGTGGGTATAGCGAGCAACTATAGCATCAATAAGATCCCGTTTCAAAAAGTGTACATTGTTTTCAGTTGAAACAGATAGACAGCTGATGAGTAAATCACTAAATAATAAAAACCAAATAATAATTCAATACAATATCAATAGACATGTAGAAAATGTGAAGCATAAAGTCCATACTCTCTCATTTGAGAAAAATAATCCATAAAGCCTTTTAATTCAAGGTTGGAAATATACAGTAGCACAATAACACAAATGCAAGGACCCAAAAGAATTAGCCAAAACATACAGTAGGTGAAAAATACAAGCAAAAAACACTGAGGAGAGAGTTATCCATTGACAGCAGAAAACTGCCGGCCGTTTGGAAGGTCAGTTAAAACACGTATTGAGCGATGTGAGTACAAAACTACTTCCCCATGAGCATACAAACTCACCTTTCAAACTACTGCGGCTGAGAATCCCGATGTAAACATGAGAGATCTAATCGCCCTTGTTGTTGTTGATCTAATATTAATTGAGTTTGGCAAGGCTGACCATGTCTCATTCATAATAACTTTTATTTATTTATTTATTTATTTATATTACGCACTAACAACTGTGAGGGAGAGAGAGAGAGAGAGAGAGAGAGAGAGAGAGAGAGAGAGAGAGAGAGAGAGAGAGAGAGAGAGAGAGAGAGAGAAAAGGGGAAAGCGGCCGGCTAAAATCAATTGTGACATATCTTTATTGCCAGTCGATGACAGATGACACATCATTTGCCATCGGTCTAACATTGTGTCAGTGTGTGTGCTATTGATTTTACATCAGAGGACAAATGTTATTGATGACGCTCTAGGGTGAAAGGAGAGTGCTCTATTTTACTTGCTCTATCTTTAAGTAAACTGAGAGTGTGGACATCTTTTGATTCTCTATGCTGAAACACACATTTTGTGAGCCATATTAATCAAATTGAATCATGTTTACACGCATTAAATCGTCTTGTTGCGAGCCAAGCAGAGTATGTAACTGTAGCCCCAAAACTATCATAACACACATGTGGGTGAGAAGAAACGAGAGAGAATGTACTGTAAACAAACGAGCTTTTAAACAAGACAATTTTGGGTTGCATGTCTCTGGCGCCAAGGAAAACATACACATGGAAAACCAATACAAACTTTTAACACATGGGTCAGACTAGAGTCTTTGAACTGACGATTGAAAGAGCAGCCACAGTGCCAAATATCGGTTTAATTAAAAATACTTAGGTATTCAACCGACATTTGGGGTGTCCCCTTGTCATATTACATGAGACCACACTGTCGATCTTTGGCCCGTATTCTAATTACAAATGTTTCCACTGAGAGAGGGGAAAAGGCTGTAAATTAGCAGCCAGGGCTCAGCAGCTGGGTTTGGGTTCAGCTGGAAAACACACATGCACACACACACACACACACACAAACATACAAACAGTGGACAGTCCAAATGTCCATCACTGACTCAGCCATTCCACTATTTTAACTACACTAACCCCTACTGAACACCTACTAAGATGCCTTGGACAGCTTCAGTGGATCAGGCCATCATTGTAAATAAGAATGTGTTCTTAATGATCTTGCCTGGGTAAATAAAGGTTAAATAAAACATAAAAATAAACGCCATGACAAGGGAAATAAAATGTTTGCTTCCCACAGTACTCGATAGATAGTATTAGATAGTACTGCACATATACTTTCAAGCTTTGTTTTATGTGTTTGTCCTTGATGCCTCCATTAAGATGGAAACTTGCAACTTGATAAAATGATAAAACAAGTTATTTTACATATTTATGAACATTCATACGTGAAAGTAAGTCATTATAAGTCATTATATAATATTGTCTTCATACGCTCATAATTCCATCTATGCCACTATGCAGCGACATCACTAAACAAAGACAAATTGCACGGATATGCACAAAGTTCTGTCAAGTTGAAAAGAAGACTTTCTACACTACCTTTCCCACGTGAGGTGAGACAAGTTTGGGCGTGTGTGTGTGCATGTGTATGTGACGCGTGCTCCCCTCCAGTTCAGACACTCTGCGTGGGGAGAGTATCCATCATGATAAAGCCGCAGACGCGGCGAGTGTCACATGCAATCACACTTCACTACGGATCGCAGGGCTTCAAAGTGAAAACGAATGGTAGTTCATCGACGTGAAGACTTCATATATCTTCATTTTTTTTAGAGGGGGGGTGTCTTATCTTTTTTTCCCAACCCTCTGTGGACCTCTGAGTTTTTGTCACTGTCTAGGAAACCCGACAAAAAAGGCCTGTATTTTTTACATGCATTCCTCAGCAATCTCTAAGTTATCCTGACGATCAATTATTTTACATGTAGGCCTACCCTAAAAAGTGATTGATGCAGAGGGATTAAAAGATCCTTGTGGATTTAGGTGTGATTGATTGCAGCGAGTGTTAAATGTGATAATCATCAAATTTGTAACCACTAGAAAGTTAAACGAGCCATAATAATGTCGTAGCTGCCGACGTTCCATCTCTCTCCCACCAGTATGGCTTTAATCTACTAATGAGCCTAAACGACACAGGCTTGACGTTATTGAGACAGTGTTAGAGGCTCTCTATTCCCGCGCCTTTCTCTCGAAAGCGTTTGATTGGCACATGCTTTCACTTAATGAGGATAATTACCAAGAAAAACAAGAGGGAGAGTGTGTCTGCTCAGTGTTAGCCTGGTCCGGGTGTGTTGGACAGATCTTTTTCAGGGGCTGTCCCTCTCTCGGCTGTATTTTTTCCCCGTCTTTGGGCAACCCCTTTACAACATACACCCCTGAGTCCTCCCCTCCCTAGTTGAACACCCCACCCTCTCTCCCTCTCTCCGCCATCACCTTCCTCCTGTCCGACAAGAACCAGATTAATAGGAATCAGCGTGTGGTTGTAAACACTCGTTAGGTGCGGGGAGGCTTGGCGGCGACAGGAGGAAATGACACAAGCGCTTGTGGTGACCAGCCTGGGGCTAAGCAGGAAGGGCAAGGGGCCAACACCGACCGTCGGCTCTACAGGGCAGCCACGGACGGCTGTGTTGTGCTCTCCGTTTGTCTTGGGGTCCGTTAAATTTACACAACTGCGAAAGCAGTGTTCAGGTATTTTCAGGTATTTACCCGCTCTTTATAAATCAATACAATTGGCGTGGCTTGCTACTCGTTGGAATAAGCGAAAACATCTGGTTTGGTAATGTTTACAGTAAAATAAGGCACCACCGAATGGACTGTATTCAGTGGAAAAGATTCTGGATGCTATTCCGTAAAAAATTTGTTAGACAAACCAACACATTCAATTTTCTTTTCTCCATTCAGTAAAAACGATGACATGCAATTAAGGCTTCTTTGCCACAGGAATGATTTAAAAAGAGAAAAACACATGAATAATACATTGCTGTTTATTCTTGTTTAATTTTGAAGCGAAGAAAGCAAATAGCTCACTTGCAAATTGGCATGTGTATTTGACAGCCTTTATGCCCCACCCCCACCCCCACTCCTTGCAACCCCACTCCCCTAAAACTGAATCTGCTCCTTTGCCCCATGCTGACCCAGTTCTTACTAATTAACTACAAAGTATACATCAAAGAGGGCCAAAACAGTCCACGGCACTTAGATCCACACTGATACACTGATCTGTAATGTGGCCAGCCCACACGACTACCCCCACCAGCCATCCGAGCTGTCAGAGCACCCCCCACCCCTGCCCATGCCCCCCCCCCCCGTCCCCCCCAGCCTGTCTGTGTGAACTTGTGACAGTTTCTGAGAAGCCAAAGTGGTGAACTTATAAATAGAATGGTCATTGTTTCGACATGGGCAATTTGGGGGGTGCCGGAGTAGTTCCTGACGTTGTTGCCGTCAGGGTGGGCCGCTGGTAGGGGTGGGAGTGTGTGTGTGTGTGTGTGGGGGGGGGGGGTCGTGTTATTATAACAGGGGTCACAAAGTCATAGTCAGCTGATCAGGTGACGCCCTCCAACACACACACGCACACACACACACACCAGTATTCTGAAAGACAGAGAGGTATGGTTTGCTTTTATATGACAGAGCCTATTACTAAATTGAGCTGGCAGGTAATTCTAAAGCAAATAAATGCTAGTGAGCTTAACAGAGGGAAAGGTCTTGGGGTGGCGGCATGAGCAATGACAGGAATTCTCTCGCCTCTCTTGACAGGAAGCATATTATTCTCCCTGCTTTATTTTACCAGAACAGTTTTTGGGGGCATTTCTCTGTCCAAAATGAGCTCTTTTCATTCTGAAGTACCGCATATTGCTCACTTAGGCTTCTGTTCTGCGGACTAGCTAGACTTAATATTTATACGAGTGCTAAGCAGAGGTTCTGTATATTCAATCAATCGGAAGTAATTCTGTGTTTGATTTTGGTTTTATGTGACACTTCTTTGGTGAGAGCACCTTGCTATTTCAATGTTGAAGATTACGCTATCTTGCGAACAAACTTGCTCTCAAAATAATGTTTCCTGCAAAGTAAACACATCGTTGTGAAATGTGCTACATAGGTCTCCTTAAACACGTATCTTCTTCAAACCCAGAACAAGATGAAAAGAAGCACGAAAAAAGAACAAGTTGAGACAAAACACACTAAAAATATACTACTTAAGAATCGTGATAAGACCTAATTAAAAGTGCCATCTTCTTAGAAATGCGTGGTAGGAAACAACACTGACCTTGATATCCTGTTTAATATTGTTTTACACTGTCTGTAATTGAACATGCAATGCAAACAGTTTACTTTTATCAAAGGGAAATGTGTTTTTTTCTAGGCAGCATGACTCCAAAACAATATGGCATCCCCTCATGTTCTATAATCATTCAAATCCAATCAAATATTAAATAATGTTTCAAAGATAAATCATTGACCTAAAATGCACTTTTACCAAAATGTACTTTGTCTTGTCAAAATAAAACATCTTAATTATGTTGAACAGTTTGTAGTAGTTATGTAGTAACTAGATATTAAAGATATTGAATAACATTTCATTTAATTATATTCTAAACAGGGCACAGCAATGTATGATCACACACTTGTACTGACATTTCCTGGTAATCTGACTGTGTGTGTGTGTCTGTGTGTCTGAGAAAGCATGTGTACGATGCAGTACCATATTAGGGAGGTGGTGGGGGAAGGAGGTGGAGGAGGAAGAAGGAAGGGAGGGAGGGTGCTGTCACTGCCCCCAGAGAAGCTGAGGGTTCCTTTGAGTGGATTGGACACCTGTCTGGGACACTGGACCCTCCGGTTCTGTTTTTGTTTCTTGTGCTGCACAGGGGATTTAAAATAACCGGTCTCCCCTTTGTCTTAGGGGGAAGGGGCGGAAAGGTAGAGGAGGGCTGACACACACATGCACACAGCCCTACTGTAGATGGGAGCTGGGTTCTTTAGTAGCCCAGTCAAGTGTGGAGAGGAAACCCGACAGAGACTGGCTGAGAGGTGGCCGGGAGGCCCACGCTAATCCCCTCCCAGTCTACTCCCAATACAACCACCATTAATCAGTCTCAAGCACAAATGTATGGGGGTCAACTTCATTTGAATCCACTTTGCATATAGCTAAGACATGGCATTCAGTTAATAGAATAAACATCATGATAAACGTTTGTTCTATTAATAGTAAAGAAGATCAGGAACAGAGACAGAATTGGTTCCAATATTTCCTGACCAGGCATCCCCAGGAGCACAGAAACAATTGAGTAACACTTGGCTAATGATTGAGCAACCCAAAAAGTTGTAACTTGCCTAAACTAAACTTAAATTTGCTATGGATGTCCTCTTGTTGTCTTTTCACACCTTGTCACAAACATTTATGTTCATTTAACAGACAGCTGATAACCTTTAGACCATGCAGATAGATTTGAACGCAGTTTGGGTTAGACAGCCAGTTTTGTAATTGTTTTCCTGGTTTGGGTACTAAGAAAGGCCACAACCAGTCAAACAAACATTAAAGACGTTGTCAAAATAACACTTCATGTCAAGCAGCAAAACATTTTTTGAAATGTTGTCAAACAATATTTCATATCAAAGAACAAATCCTAAACAGATAACTGATGGGCATATGAATCAGTTATCTGTGTATTTAGTTGCTGCCGTGACAGTGAAACGCTGATATATTGAAAGACTGTTAGCATCCAAAGTCTATTGCGAAATGCCCTAAACAACACAGTATTAAAATCATTGATGTTACAATGCACTTGTGTGTGTGTACTTGCTTGATACGGATATTAAGGTTCAAAGGATTAGTAATTATAAGTACAAATATATTAACTATTTTATAAATATACTATTGCATGCCATGTATACCAACTGGCTGCATACACCCAACATGAAACTGAATAAACAAAAATGGATTGCTCCATCGTCTTACACAATAAGACCACAAACTGGAGGGTTGTAATGGTACTGCCCTCTACTGGTTACCAGGGAGAGCTGTTGGACGCTTCAAACTGAATTGCCTAAAACAAACCTGTAACAATACACACAGCACTCTTAACTAACACAACTAATTAAAAAACTGAGAAACGGTACCCCCAAGTTTACTTTTATGAGCAAACTCACTCAAGTTCCAGAGCCCCGGAACTCTTTTCCCATTTTCTCTCTCCCTAACCCTCTCTCTCTGTCTCTCTCTCTGTCTCTATCTCTCTCTGTCTCTCTCTCTCTGACTGTCTTTCTCCTTCTCTCCGTTTCACACAAAAGTTATTGATAGTTTGAAGTTATGGTCTAATAATACGGCGGACAATGCATGGGCAGGAGCCCATTATACTCAGGTAATGGATAGTGGGGGGGGGTTGAATGACATTGCACAGAGATTGGATGACGGAGGGTCACGCGATTTATGGCAGAGCAAAGCACCCCCCCCCCTCGTGCCGCTTATTTCCAGCTTGATAAGAGAACAGATGAGGCATGGCTGTATTTATGATACACACATTCTTAAGAGACCACTGAGGGAAGGATAAAACTCCAAAGGACTCAAATATTCAGATGAATGTTTGGTGAAATAGGGAGTGAGATTTTAGGTTGCTGTATCGTAGTCTAACTGCTTTAATAATGTATGTGACTGAGTCACATACATTACAGTATGGGTCTGTCTGAGTCAGAAATTTATGATTTTGATTTTTAATTTGATTGCATGTTATTTTTACAACTATTGCAAATTATAAGTACAGTAACTATTAGGTCCGTGCCAAATGAATTAAATTGTGGTCCACAACTGAAATTAAGTTTGGTAAAAATGGTAAAATACCAAAGGTTTATAAAAATAAAGATTGTTAAAATCGTAAACAAACAAATGCCACAAAAATACAGAGGAACATTTAAAGACACAGTACGTTTCTGCAAATAAGTCTGTAGGCTACCTCAATGCTGCCCCCCAAAACGATCAGCTAACAATTAAATAATGATTCTGTCCAGCAAAATATTTGGTTTGGACCAAAATGACTTTTTCTTAGCTTGTTTTCGTTGGTCAAAAACAAGAAAGAAAAAAACAACACTGTAAGTTTGCCAACAATCTTGTCAAGCACCCAATAGGTTGAGGTGTGTGATGAAAAAGGCATGTCAACATGATGTGTTTCATTGATTTAACAGTAAAGACCGGCCACTTAAGCTTTATGTTGCTTTGGCTAGCCCACTGGAAAAACAATTGCCACAAATAAAATACATAAAACCCTTACAACTTCAAATTTTGTCACTTGCTATCACTTTGGGCTTTGCACGCAGTAATAGTGTTTATGTGTGTTTTAGTTCTTTATGGTTGGCTTGATGTTGAACAGATTTTCCTTAGCAAAATGATCAATGTCACTGAGCTGACACATCTCTTTCAATGCTGAATATATGTTATATACTATTATTCATCCTGTTTTATTCAAGAATATAGCATGTGAGAATGATTGAGAAACAAGCTAAAACTCCTTTGTAGCGTTGCTTGTTTTACCTACAGATAAAGAAAGTGTGGGCAAGAGAGAGAGCGAGTAATAAGCGGGCAGAATTTTTTGGGAAAAAGAGAGCAAGAACGAGGGGGAGAAATCAAGTGAGAAATCGAGAATGATGAAGAGAGCAACTAAAGAGTGATAGTGAAGAGAGAGAGAGTGAGAGAGAAACAGTGAGAAACAGTGAGAGAGAAAGACAGAGTAGACAAAGCAATAAAGAGAGCAAAGGGGCCCACACAGGTCTGGAAATCAGCAGGAAAACAGATGAATTCATTCAAAATTGAACACTGGGGACTGCTATTTTCTTCATGTTCCAGTGGAAAAGGCTGGGCCAAAGACCTCTCAGTACAATTAAAAGATCACAGAAAACACCCGGAATGTTTCCTTTTGCGCTCCGCAGCGCTAAAAACACAAAAAACTTGGATCTTGGTGACTCACTGACAATATGGCTGTGATTTCCGCACCATCAAACAAGCGCAGCACATCCTCCTTGACTTGAAACACAGGTGAAAAAACACGACAATCAAATAATACTTTGTTGAGGGATTTTAGTAACTACATGGATTTAGCACAACCACATTTTCTACTTTGAAAAGTCCAACTTTATTTTAAATGTATTTAATTTCCATGCAATACTCAATTTTACAGCCCATCATAACTATAAAGTAAATTCACACTCAATATTTATTGCATAGAAAAGGGAATGTCTAGTCAATGGCACTACAAATTACCCTGACAACCCCACTGACCATCCAGGCACTGCCGTTGTCAGTGAAACAGCTTTGAGCCTAGCAGGGGTGTTGTGAGGCCTCCTATTCTCTGTGGCACGAGTCTTTAGAGTTGGCCTATTATGGTGTGGCAGCTGGCTGTTACACAGAGCTGTCGCCCCCCTCCCTCCCTGACACCACAGTGGCCCCGTCGCTTCATTAACTTCTCTTCAGACTGGGTGAGGGCAAGGGGCGGGGGGGGTAACTGGGCTGACCTCCCCCGCTCCTAGCTGGACTGTCTGGAGTCATTTGAAAAATGAATGAAATGACCTGCCAGGTTTTTTAAATATATATTCTGGTATATGTAACCAACCCAGAGGTTGGATTTGACGCTATTCGATATTGAGACGATAAACTTGAATGCCGTGATGGGATGGGACGGCGTTTTTGGACAAGAGAGTAAATCTGACTCAGGAGGGGAAGGCGATGTTTAAATCAAGCCTGTCTATAATGGAGGTATTTTCAGTATGTAAGGTTCACAAAATGTGGCAATCATGTGCCATACAAGATACGTGAATCTCAAATAAACCCAGTTTTTATCCATTCCATTTTACATGGGAACGGTCCAGCCAACACTGTGACTTCATCTTTACAACATTAATAAGAAGCTCTGCATTCATTATAGTTAATATATAAAAATAAAGATCAGATGTGAGAGAAAACAAACTATTTATAGAGAGGAGCTTTCTTAATGATCCGGCTCAGACTAAATCTCTATTGATTCCTTATAAAATATACAGCTCAATTATAGACACAGCTGATTGAAGATTACTACAAATTGCAATGGAGGATTTTAACACAGAGCAGCAGTGAGTCAGACTGGACTGCTGCAGTGAGAGTGTTACATGATTCTCTTTCTCTCCATCCTCCCAAGCCAGAGAAATTAAGTTTCACTGGAATGAATGTTCATGCACAAGTTAATTACTGGTTGCGAATGAAACATACTGATGTATTTTTTACAGTAGCTACACATTACAAGCCAAAGAGTGTGAATGAAGAGTGTTTAAGTAAAAACTGTTGTCCCTTTTCCACTTAATAGAATTTTTGGAAAATCACTTTCAATAAATAATAATAATGATATCTCCACATAACTAGCTACCTAATTACCTTTACAGCTGACCTTTCTACTCAGCACAAAAATGTATAACTGCTGGAAGAAGAAAAAAAACCATCTTCAAAAATCATGTTTTCAACAACAAGCAAGCACACAAAAAATCACATATTTAAAAGCAATTTCAGCCCAACCTTTTGTCACTGACAAAAACGAAAACCTTGAGTCTGTCGGTTCCCTTACTGACAGAAAGACTTAGACAAACACCATGTATAATAGAAAAGGCTTTCATATTCAGCATGTTGAATTGAATATTGCCTCGGTAAAGTGAGAATCTCTCAAAAATATCCCTTGCAGATTTATTGATTATTTTTATTTTACCAACTTCCATCAGTGTTCTGGAAATACAGTAACCACACTCAGTAAATCCACACCCATTTTTACAGTTCAACAATTTCAACTTCTCTCACTTCAGCTGATACCCGCTCCAGTCTTTACCAAAATGTCAAATACCTGGTCCATTGAATAGACTAACTTCACAAAAATATATGGCTGTCCATGAATAACACATAAAAAGTTGGGTACATTAAGGAAAATAACTGATAATGAGGAAAAGGGTGAGAGAAAAATTGGGAGAAAAAAAGAATGAGAGACATGGAGACATGGAGAGACATAGGAAAATAAATAAAGGGGAAAGCTTAAATGTGCTTGTGAGAGTGAGTGTGTGTGCGTGTGTCTGTGTGTGTGTGTGTCTGGGTGTGTACGTGTGTGTGCGGGTGCATATGTGTGGGTATGCGTAAGCGTGTGTGTATATTCCAGGCAGTCTGCAAGCCACATACCTGCAGAGAGTTGAGCAGGATGAAGATGTAACCCATGACTATGGAGAAGGGCACCAGCACACCACACAGCCAGGTCAGGCCTAGGATAGGCAGCAACACCAGCACTGCTTTCACTGCAGCCCTACACACACAAACACATACAGAGAGACACTTACAAAGCGGGATTATACATTCACTATTACCTTTTCCCCACCAATCAGGCACAATCAAGCGCAAACTCAAATCTACTGGACATGTGACTCGCTCTTTCCTCCCCGTGCTCCACTCTGGAATGAAGGGGTTAGCATTACCTGCCATCCTCTGTGCCAAATAAGCCAGGTTGGCAGGCGGGTCATTCCAAGCACAACAAGGGCCGCCGGTAAGGTTTATAGTGACAATTTCCACCCTAAATCCATCTTAATTCTGTTTTAGTATGGAATTACCTTCCCGTTCAAGTGACCACTAAACCACACCAGCTGGGGCTGATGGGGCCAGGCTCTAGTTTGTTTAGCGGAGGAATGTGTTTGAATTTCCACTGGTGCTGCTGTGCCATCGCCTCCCGGGCCGACTAACCCTCAAGGCCTACATTGATATCCCTCCACAGAGCTGTACTGTGGACCCTTGCGACTCTGTGGCAGAAATAACACGTACGAGTGTAAATTATTTCCACTGTTAAAATGTAAACACCCCTCGGGGATCAACTTATTCAATGTATTTACAGTCTGTTCCTTTTAACGAGCCAAAAACACAAGGTAGGAAAATTTGGCACACAAGAACTGAAAAAAAGCAAATTTCGAATAGTGACGATCAAAAAATTATAGACTGTTAAAGTTTGCACACTGCATTGCCAAACGGATGTCTGGTGCCTACTGTGAAGCACAAACAACGTGTCTTGCCATTCCAACCTGTTTGTTCCAGTTGTTTACAAAGGAGAAATGGCGTCCCCCTGTGGTAGTTACCGGATCTGTTCATAGGCCTGCTCCACAGGACTGCTGCCCAGAGCCAGCATGATGGACCTCCTCTTGGCTGTGGACAGAGTGATGACCACCACCCTCGTCAGGACCATGATGTTCACCTGGACGAGACGATAAAGGAGGAGACAGGAAGGAAGTGGAGGGGAGGACAGGAGAGGAGAGGGGAGGACAGGGGAGGAGAGGGGAGGGGGATTGGGGGTAAAACAAGAAAGATGACTAAATGAATAAAACTTTTCTGAGGTACAATCTTTTTCCCAAAACGAATAATTCCACTATTGCTGGAATTGAATTTGAGGTAGGGTGGCCTTCCTAATGCTGGGAGAGAATGTTGAAAAACTGGAGACACATTATGCTTTTTCTATGCGTGGTTGTGCCACAAAGTGGACTCTGACCATTATGATGAAGATGACAGGGCCAGCGAAGCCCCAGATGACTCCGTTCTGGACACTGAGCCAGCAGTGGCCATCAGCAGAGTACTTCCCAGAGGCCGAAGCGAGCGTGATGGTGACTATCAACACTGGCAGACCTGGGGAAAGGAAGGAGGAGAGGAGAGATAGAGGGGTAGAGAGAGAGGAAGAAGGAGAGAAACAGAGAGAGAAAAGGAGAGAGTGAGAGAAAGAGAGCGAAAAGGGGAGAGAGAGAGACACAAAGTGAGAACAAGGGATAGAGAGAGGGGGGGTAGAGAGAGAGATGAGAGAGAGGGTGATAGGGAAATAAAGACACACTAAGCCATGGGGACTTTCAGATCTACCCACAGCATTCACACAAAGCTGTTACCAACTTTCAGGGGACATGCTAACTAAAAGCTACCTCAGCGTGTCCCAAAAACAAGCGGTGAGCTCACAATGAGAGTAATAGCGCATTAGCTCCGTCACACAATTTCTTTGTTGTTAGGAGATAAAAGAGTGTCCCGCACCCTACCCCAGCCGATGAAGTAGTAGTACTTCATGTGGCGGTCTTCACTCAGGTTCACAGTCACCACCTTGCTCCAGAGCAGAAGGCCCTCCACCAGCATCCAGCTAAAGGACGCCATGAAGAACAGGTGGAGAAGGGCTGCCACCAGGGTGCACGCCACCTGGTGGGGTGGGGGGTTGGGGTAGGGGGGGGGGGGCACAGGGTCAGAGCAGTGTGGGTCAGAGGTCAGAGACACAACAAGGGACCATGGAGGGACTGTCGATGTGTGATGGATATTCATCGAGGGGTACAGCTCCCCCGCCTTCCCTCTTCTGCCAGCCCGCCCACGGTGCTCCATAACTGCAGTAGAGGATTGTTCTGTCGTTCTGGTCATTTGCTTTTAAGATGAGGTACGTGGATGCGTTTACACAAAATCCTCTCATTGCTCAATTTTGGCAGGAGCTCTATTATCCTAATGTTCGAGCAGAATACCTTTTTTCTTTTTTACATAATATTTATATAACTGAATTAAACTTGGGATCTATTTACATTTAAATGGCAATTGACAGCATTTCTGTCCAGATTAAGCACCTATTTTAAGAGATTGGATTGAGTCTGGTATCTATTAATGACACTGACTGTTATAGCAACACTCCTAATGTACTGGGGTTACTACCTTGTCGTTGACGGCTGAGCCACTGCAGAGCAGTACGACCTGGGCACAGGTCAGGGAGATGAACAGGTTCTTGTGGATCGATGTCCGGTCAGACTTTGGGATGCTGTGGCAAAATACATGATTGTAAAATACGATGATTTAAGGTTATTGAAAAACCTAATAGATTTATACCTGCACATTTAAAGAACAAGATCATGTTGACATGGTATTGATGAAATAAGACATGATTGGGGCTAACAAAAACATGTTCTTTTTCAAAATAAATTATTCATTCCGTGGTTTAATTCCTGAATATATTAGTGGCTTTCTTTCAAAGAATTAAGCAGAAACAGAGATTGGGTTGGAGAGGGTTAGTTGGAAATGCTTAGGAGATTAATGGCCATCGCTCGAGATCAGCCTGTAAAATATTCTGACATCATGTACATAGGGTGTGTTCATTATCCCATATTCCATCAGCTAGTGCATGTATGTTTGTATGTGTGTACATGTACAGGTCCTTGTGTCTGAGTCTGCATGTGTGTGTGTGTGGTGTTTGCCTGTCGGGTTTAGCTGGGACCTGGCCACCATAAATCCCCCAGTCAAATTGTCTATCCCAACACACGTCTGATTGGGACCTCCCTAGGTGACCCTAACCGTTAATTAACATCACAGTAATGCCACCATAAACCTTCAGAGGAGGTTTGGGGTGAGGGAGTGGGAGTATGTGCTTTTGTGTGTGTATGCATGTGTGTGTGTATGTATGCGTGTGTGTGTGTGTGTGTTTGTATAGGGGGCGTGGGGGTTGATGACACAACTAATTACCAGGTTAGAACTAGTCAATACTGATTCTGTCTTTAAACACCAGAGGCCTGAGGGAATCCTGACTAAAGGACCAAACCAGAATGGAATTGACCCAAGCTGACAATATGCCTTTCAATCTGCCTTAGCTTTACAACCAATTCTTTCACTGAAGATGTGGGCAGATATACTAATTGTCAAATTTTGGCATTGAACGCCTAAATGACTCAAGTGTAATATGAAGCGACCCTAACTGAATTCCAGTAGTGAGTGTTGGTTATGAGAGAGACTGTGACTGTAGAATAACAGGGGTTCCAGCTGGGCTCATTCGAGATTCAGGGGGAGAGGGGGAGAAGGGAGGCAGCCACTGAAAAGCCTGGAGTGCCACTCACTCCAGCACGGTGAACAGCATCAAGGTCACCACGAGGGCACACAAAGACGCCCCAGAACCGATAAACGTCAGCTTGGTCAAAATAACCTCCTCCTCAGGGCTCCACTGGGGAGAGATGAGCACACACACACACACACACACACACACACACATATCCACACACACACACATATCCACACACACACACACACACACACACACATATCCACACACACACACACACACACACACACACATGCACGTATGCACGTGCACACACAGAGACAGAAAGGGGAACACAGACGGTCACACAGACACAAGTAGGCACACACATTCATGGACAAACAGGGGCACACGGACACACATAAGTACATACAAACACCCACACGCACACATATGTACACACAGCACACACATGTACACACAGCACACACATGCACAAGTACTCACGGACACACCCACATAGATATAAACATGCATAAACACAAACACACACACACACGAGTACACACTGAGTCACACAAATACACATACAGTAGCAACTATTTAAAACAAACACTTGTCACGTATCTTGCATACTGTTTAGTGCTATTGAGCAAAATTAACTTTACAGTGTTGGTTGAGCCAGTGAGTAATTTGGTACTGTTGAGGCTGGCTAAAACTGTAACATCCTGGTTTTCAAACATATAGTGCCATCTATTGGACAATATAAAATAGTGCACAGGGTATACATCAGAATGGTGCTGATGTTCTATTGGTTTTGATGAATATTCATCACTAATATCAATAAGTAAGACAATGTGTGTATAAGTACAGTTTAAATGGGTGCTTAGCTTAAAAATAATTGTGTTACATGTGTGTCTAATTATAGCAACAAATATCTTCTAGCAACTAATATTTCCTATCAAATATTTGTTGTCATTTTCTTAATTTTCCCTGATTGTATCAATACAGTACTTACAATAGAAAAAACTGGCAACTGTTACCTTGGCTTCCATGTAATTCATCAACACTGCAAAGTTTGTGGTGTGGTTACATAAACAGGAAGTAGTATCAGAGCCAGCATACGTCACCACACATCCCTCAATGGACCAACCGTTGGGATAACCTGTCCTGCTTCGACATTACCAGGAAACAAAATACACGCATCACTGGCAGGACTGCATGAATTATCACGACCGATACTGACTCTTGCTCTCAGTAATACTTACATCAGGCTGAAATTCCAAAAGGCACAAACAGGCATGACTCGTGGAGTATACTCCACCTAGAATAGAAACAGATGTTTCTCTCCCGCCAGAAAACTCTAGGCCAAAAGTAACAAGGGATAAGGCCAGGGAACTGACCACAAACACCCGGTGCCAACTCTCAAACTTTGACAAAATACAAGTTAATAAAACACCTAAAGAACATATAACAGACAGAGACCCATATATCACATCATACCATGTGTAGTGTAGCCACCCCACCCCCATTCATGTGAATTATGAACAGACCGCTACCCGGTGTGTGTATGTTGTAGCAGTGGACCATACCACGTGCGAGGAAGAGAGGGTGTACTGAACGGCCACCGGGATGGTGTGGGCCTTGGAAGTGTCTCGGACAGACGCCGATATGACCGCACTGGTCAAGCGACTGGAGGGATCGCTGGAGGAGGATTACAACGGTCAAGTCAACCTATTTCATCGTTTCATGCGAGAATGTGAAATACTATTTTCCAATGCGCATAAATGTTGGAAGGTCTCCGACCTTTTGTCGTGTTTGGATCCTTCCATTCCAGACTGGATCTCCATCAGGTGACTGTAGTAAGTATGGATGAACATGAGCTCCTTGTAACCTGCAGGAAAAAAACAGAAACAAAACAGAAACAAAACCACTATGAATGAACTGTATAAGACATGTATGCTCAATTTCTGGCGTGTCCATATATGTTTGCTTGTGTGTGTATGGGTGTGTGTGTACATGTGCATGTTTGAGTGTGTATGAGTGTGTGTGTCCGTATGTACATGTTTGTTTGTGTGTGTATGGGTGTGTGTGTGTGTGTGCGTTACCGAGGGAGTGCAGTCTCTGGACCTCGATATCTGGGATGAGCAACTCATCCTGGCTGCTACCTCTGCCGGGGCCGCTACCGTACACCGGCGGTTTGAACACACAGCTGCAGCTCATCTGGGACAGCTTTCGAGCCTCGATGTGTACGTCTGGGGGTGCAAAAAGACACACAGAAACAATGATCATCAACAGCGATAAACCCAAATGATTGACATTTCCGCATGACAAACGCAAACAAATGTTACCTATGTTTTTCATTGACAGCGTGAAGCTTTGTCTCTCCAGAGACAGCACATCAGCTAACGCCGCCGTTAGCTTGTCAATACTCTCCACAACAGTAAATGGACCAACAGCAGTCTAAACACAGGATGAAAACATGTCAAATCATAACCAAAAAAACATCTACTGCCCCATCTCCTTTACTCATGACCAAATCCTCCGATAGGAAACTCACACATGCTCAACAGGGTTAGAATCGTTCTCAACTGCATGCCACGAGGCTGTGTTAACCCACACCCAGCCAAAACATGATCCTGTCCCCAAACACCCACCCCGTCTTCCGTCAAACCCAGCCACCGGCTGGCCACAGCAGGCTCCAGGACGAGGCTGGCCAGCTTTAGGTAGTTGCTGGCGATGGAGACCACAGCTTCCGAGGGCGGCAGAGTGAAGGCCAAGACGGAGGCGGTGGTGGCGGAGGCTGTCAGCTCCATCATCTGGGTCAGGTAGAGCACGTCAGCGGCTTGGAGGATGTCTGGCTCCGCCTCCAGCATCCTCAGCAGAGCCCTGGTCAGGTGGTTCATCAATGACAGCTCCGCCTCAGAAGATGCGTTCACGCTTATCTCACCCGTCACCTGGAGGGTTAAGACGGATCTCTCTAAACATGGTGGTTGTTCATTCTGAAATCATTTACTTTCAGTGGTTATGTAACAAATAATAATAATATAGTTATATTTTTGCATGACTGTAAACAAATCTTTACAAAACAACTGTACACTTTATGTAAGGGGGAATTCAAACTAAAAGACTCCAAACCACGTTTTCATATCTGTCATGAATGACATGGGGAATGCAACACAAATAAATAATAATAGCATGTCTACAAAGGTTGTGTGACGCACAACTGACAGTGCTGTGACATTTGCAAGGTCTTATCGTTCGTTTGGAGTCAATTCCCCTGGGAAAATGGGTATGCAACTATTGGTTTGTACTTCTCCGATGCAGAATCAAAGATGATACACAAGTAATGCTGTGTAACTAATTTACTGTACAGCTGCACAGCTGTAGGAACTTCCGACTTACAGACATGGAGAGCAGATCTTTGCTCACTTTGGTGAAGAACGCCGTCTTGGGGAAGCCAAATATGTCCAAGCTTTCTGTAGTGATGCATTAATGAAATTAATATTAAATATAGTGTCAAATCAACAACAACAAAAATGCTAGTAGCACATAGGTTGACCTGAACTACCATAATGGTGATTGAGTTGGCTGAGATAGCAATGATAGGTGGAATGTGGCTTCTTAGTAAGTTTACCCACACATAATTTATTTAAACTATAAAGTTCAAAAACTGTTTTATGATCTACTTTGTACTTATTGATTTTCACTCAACCCACACCTGCTCCCTCCTATTGGGTCCTTGGGGAAGGATTCAAGAATTGCCAAAAAAGCATGTCCTTGAAACAATCAAACGTTGCTTTGATTTTGACGGTGATTGTTTACTTAAATTATGTATCACCTTTCTCAAACTGGCAGACGGCCCCTCTCAACGAATCACACGCATCCAGACCCCAACTCCCACTTTGGGGGTCGAAGGTGACACACTGCCCAATCTTGGGGGCGTTGACTGCCTCGTCAGAAAAGTTGTGATAGGGCTCCAAACCTGCGTTCCGTAGGGTGTCAAGAAAATGGCCCGCTGACTCACTGTTATTAACTGGCAAGGAACAGAGAGGATCACAATAGAGGAAGAGAAGAATAAATGATCATACAATAATATACCTTCATCCACAACCTGAAACTCCATGACTTAAGTCTGCAAAGATTTTTTTTATTATTATTTATCTGTCACCGCCTGTTAGGAGGTTTGTGAAACAATGAATCTGACACGCCTTCTTTAAGCTACAGAATAGTAAAAAGACATCCAGATCTCCAGGTTTTGAATTGAATAACATTACTGAACTGTATATGTGATCTGCAAGGGTATGTAACATTTAAAAGGCATACTGGCACTGTGAGCCCCTAATCTATTTGTTTCCACATGACGTCAGAACGAGTCAACTTTGTTAAATGGTCCGATAAGGAAGGGAGGGCCCGTCTCAGAGTCACACCATCTGCTCTGCATGTTCTCTGTCTTGTGGAGGGGAACCAGAGCTGTTGCTGAAACTCCCATTACTCACAGGGGATGGCTGTCTCAGAAAGGAGAGTTTGTTTTGAAGGGTGGGATTCAGAATTACGGCATGCGCAAAATATTTACAACCATTTAGGGCCGCGTTTGCCAATTACAACTTGGCCACCAGCTTCCAGCAGAAGATAGAGAAGGGAGAGAAGTGTGTGAGTGAGTGTGTGAGAGAGCAAGGGAGAGAGAGTCAGAGAGACACAGAGAGAGACAAAGAGAACATGAGGAGAGACCAAGAGAGAAAGAGAGAGGCAGAGAGTCAGAGTGACACAGACAGAGAACGATAATGAGAGAGAGAGAGAGAGAGAGAGAGAGAGAGAGAGAGAGAGAGAGAGAGAGAGAGAGAGAGAGAGAGAGAGAGAAACGGCTCTGCAGCTCTGGACTCATAACCGTGTCAAAAAAGGAAGATATGAGTGACAGAGGGAGTAAGACAAAGAAGACAGGGACGAATTAGAGCTGGGGGATATAGGTTATGGAGGCAGAGAGAGCAGAGAGGGAGTAGTTTAAGAGTAGTTTGAGACCAAACTGAAAGACTAGTCCTTTTCAAATTAACTCCACCTCCCCTGCCTAAGTTTTACCTTGACAAGGGGTGTCTCCCCACACACTCTTGAGGGAGGACTCAATTTCTAGGGCGGCCTTGCTCCAATTGAACACCAGCCCAGGTGAATTGAACAAGCATTCCTTTTCCATGGCGTGGATTTCACTGTCGTTCAACGCCCGTTCCCAAACGTTCAGCTGTGATATACTACCAGAGAAGGACTCGACACTCCGGAATGATCCGCCAAAGGTGTCCTGCTCCTGGCCAATGATGAACAGCCCCTCAGGCCCGATGTCCCTCCCCACATTGAGGCCGTCCCCTCTGTTGATGAGACTCCCGTCGGCGTACAAGGCCCATCGCCCGCCATGTCGGCTCCAACCGACACAGACGGAGTGCCAGGAGCCGTCATGGAGGAAGGCCTCCTGGTAAGGCCCATGTGTGCCATGGACCAGCAGAGCCAGCTGGACTGGCTGGCCCTGAACCAGCCTGCCACGGAGCTGGAACTCATTAATGAATGACTTGATGGAATAAGAGAAGACAGTGGAAAATCCGAAGCAACTCGGGTCGAATCGGAGGCGAGCGCAAACGGTCACTGAGCCCATGGAGGGGAACGTGTGCAGGAGGCGCGCGTTCTTCTTGTCGGATCGACCCCTGAACTCCAGGATGAGGGTCTCAATGGAACCTTGTCCCCGTCAGACAGAGAAAGAGAAATAACAGTTGAATGAGCAATGAAATGCTGGGAACACACTTGAGGGGATAGAATGATATTAGGACATTTCAGCTGTGGTCATATTGAGGTTGTAAACACTTGTGTGCCATTTATACACAAGGACTTTTTAGCCGTGTCGTCAGTACAATTTCAAATGTATTAACCATATTCTCATGTGCAAATGGGTATATTTTACTCAAAGCACAAAGACCCTACTGTTGCTAAGTAAAAGGTGCTGATATTTCAATAAAAACCTGGTCCGAAATGGCACACTGAACTCACTTTTCAAGTGTGTCATGACTTTCCTGGCAATCCAAACAGGCTGGGTTCTGTTCAAGGACGTCAAGAAGTTGGTCAACTCTCGATTCTCAAAAGCGTTGTAGACGATGGCTAAGGCCCCAGTGCGCTGGTTACATAGGCGTCCAGAGCTGTGCCAGGCTAGCCTTTCTGGCACATAATCATAGTAGTACTCATCATAAGTAAACAGTGTCCTGTTTTCCAACATCAGTGGTGCAACTGAAAGGTAAAAAAACAAACAAAAGATGATCTTGGAAGTAAAGCTCCTTTGTACGGAATTTGAACCGAGGTCTCCCGAGTGTCATTATTAAAACTGTCCAGGCCAAGGACTTAGATCACGGAGCTCCTACAATCCCTGTGTCTCCAGAACAGTGACTCCTCTTGGGAGCAAGACCACTAAACTATCTCCACTTGAGTTACTACCAAGGCATTATTTTGAATTAGGGGCTGTAATATTAATAACATAATGAGAGTTTAAGCCCTGTGCCCTTGCTTGTGGACTGTTTTTGGTCAGCGGAACTATTTTACACGAACTCAGCATAGTTAGGGAATGATGATTGGACTGATTTGAGAGAGACAACAATAAGAGACTACAATAACAGATACTACTGTATCACAGTTACAAGTTAGAGATTTCCTTTATAGATATAACAGAGAATGAATAAATGAGAATTGGATAAAACATGGAATTCACAAGCACTAGTAATACACGTGGATGAAAATGGGGATGTTTGAATTTTTCACTTATAGCTTCTTACCTGATGTGAAGTGTGGAAAACATATCTACAAATGAAGACAAAAGCGTTTCCTTTAATTGGAACCAAGTGTCATGATCATGATAGTACTGAAACAAAACTTATAAAATGTTCATGTCGATATACACAAAGTTAAAGCATTTGGAACAGCTGTTTGTAGGTTTCACCTTCCACAAAATCAAAGTTTGAAACCCTTTGAGTAGGCAACATAAAAGCATGCCACTTATATTTTATCTATAGAACTTCCTATCCGAAAACGTATAATAGCTAAAGACATGTACTTACCAATAAACTCAGGTATTTGAGTTTAAACCACTGCATCCTATCAAACTGCATGGAAATGTGTTAGTGTGGTGGGGAAAGAAATCGTGGACAAGTCACGCATCATTATCCCATAATTATAAATAAGCGCAAACGTTAACAGGTTATTATATTATTCATCCTAACATTTTGAGCATGTTTTTGTGTTCCGTTCCATCCTACCTGAATATAGGCTACTTGTGACGGCTCGTATTCAAAGGTATTTCTCCTTTTTATTCCACTTCTGTTATCATTACAAGGCAGTATTCAAAAACGAACAAAAAGTATAGTCTAATCCCGCGCTTCCTTAGGCTATTTTTTATACAAATAGACAGATATTCTGTGTAATATCGAACGAAATCTGTCGATAAACGTATCCTTCAATAACTTGGGGAAACTCCTCGATTACATCAGGCTTCATAAAGTAATGCAGATCGGGAGAGGAAGAGCAGTGGATGATGACGCTAGACTACGCTAGAGGAATCGCAATTACGTTGCATACATGTCTTTAAAAACGAGTTAATTACAGTTTTTGTTTTCAAATGCTAACCTGCATTGGTCAAAACTGAAGTCACATTATCAAACCTCTTCACACAGTCCGCATAACAGAAGTGTACGCTACGTGGAGCAAACTGTGAATCATTTGTTATTGCTTTCACACAAAGGGCATTCAATGACCACTTTCTCCAAAATCAATGAACTTTTCCTCATTTATTAGTGATGGGAAGTTCGGATCCTTTTACGGACTCGGTTCTTTGAATCTCGTTCATTAAAAGGAACGAATCTTTTTTCAAGGGGGTGGGGATAATTTACCAATTATCACGGCAAACAATTACGCTGCACTGAACTGTAAGTAAAGTACAAAAAAGTTAAAATAACGAAACCTGTAATTATTACTTGTGAACGAATATCATTCACGTCTTACTAAACCTAGTCACGCAAAAGTAAACGAGGTAAACAAATCCTTTCTGTTTCCTCTTCTGAGCCTATGCAGGTCACGTGAAAAATGATCCAAAGATCTGTATCCGAAGACCCAGTCAAAATGAACAAATCATTTCTGTTTTATCTAGCTACCAGTACTGAGCCTATGCAGGTCACGTGAAAAAGGATCCAAAGACTCATACCCGGCAGATGAACGAATGGTTCACCTCCCGACCGTGTCTTCGGATCAATGTTTCGTTCCTCTGCCAACCGAGTCCTCGGATCAATGTTTCGTTCCTCTGCCGAGTCCTCGGATCAATGTTTTGTTCCTCTGCCAACCGAGTCTTCGGATCAATGATTCGTTCATCTGCCATGTACGAGTCTTTGGATCCATTTTCACGTGACCTGCATAGGCTCAGTACTGGTAGCTTGAGGAAACAGAAATGATTCGTTCATTTCCCGACTAGGTCTTTGTACGAGTCTTTGGATCCTTTTTCACGTGACCTGCATTGTTTTAGTAGAGGAAACAGTTACCTCTCCCGATGCGCTGCCATGAGAAAATAAACGAATCTCTCTTTGAGAGGACTCATTACTCCCGAGTCCTTGTAAGGATTCGTTCAAAATGAACGAATCGTTCACGAACGACACATCACTGTCATTCATACAGGGCTGCCAACTCCCACCCATTGGCCGTGAGACACACACATTTCAACCAGTTCACACGCTCTCACACACATTGTATTTCTCACGCTGAGAAGGCAACGCCAACCAAGTCCTAGTTCTGCTAACGTTGTAAACAGTAATGGACGAGGCGCAGATCAGATACATTGAGTGAAGCAACATAGACACGCGGGAGAGGGGGCGAACACACGTGAAATGTAAAAACCAAGTTATGGCAAATGTAGCCTTTGGCATTAAACAGCTTGACAAGAATATTAGCAGAATATTTAGTAGGCCTAATCATTTCGAACACAGCTGATTGCAAATACAGCTGTTTTTGGTCTCAAAACCAAACAGACAAAAGGAGACAGCTTTGGAATGATTTATAGTTTGGAAACATGGATCAAGGAAGACAGCTGTGTAATAAAATAAAATAAATGTGGGCATTTGATATCGGCAGCATACCTTGTAAAATGACAAAGGACAAAAACTTGATGTACATTATTGTCAGCATCAGCAAGGTATGAATAATTTCTAAGAACAATTTTTCATTAAATCAATTGTATTGCTTTACCTGCATTCTGACATATATAACAATATCTCGACTACGAAATGCGAGATCAAGGCATTGTGGGTAATATGCTGCAAAGGTGCCTGCTGAGGCCGCGCGTGCCAGGGAACTGTAGGGATCCACAGGCCTCAAGCGCGGAACCACCAAACCTACCTCTGTGCCGGAGAGCGCCGGGCGGCACAGCAGCTGAAGCATCTGGGCTCGTTGCCAAAACATGTAACCATTGTCTTTCACACTGACGTCAGCCTCCGTGGAGGCCATCAAAAATTGTCAAGGCTGACTATATTTCAAGACAATCCTGACGGGGTATTGGGTTAAGTTTTCAACCAGCAATAATCACGTCTCAGCTAGACTTCATAGACTACGATATTGCCTCTGCAAAAGGATAGCTGACAAAGCAGAGGGAATTCAGCCTGGTGTAGGGGCACAGCCGAGCCATGGACGGTGTCCCATTCTTGGATTCAGGCGTATGTTGAGGATCAATTTAGGATCGAGCGTGTTGGCGCATTCTTTCAAAATGCCCTGGATGTTACTGAAAGTATTGAACAAAAGAGCGGGTGGGTGAGCTTTGTCGGACTTTTGCGGACCGAATCCTGAAGCCTTAACGCAAATGCGAGAGCAAGGCATTGTGGGTAATATGCTGCAACGGTGCTTGCTGAGGCCGCGCGTGCCGGGGAACTGTAGGGATCCACAGGCCCCAAGCGCGGAACCACCAAACCTACCTCTGTGCCGGAGAGCGCCGGGCGGCACAGCGGCTGAAGCATCTGGGCTCATTGCCAAAACATGTAACCAGTGTCTTTCACACTGACGTCAGCCTCCGTGGAGGCCATCAAAAATTGTCAAGGCTGACTATATTTCAAGACAATCCTGACGGGGTATTGGGTTAAGTTTTCAACCAGCAATAATCACGTCTCAGCTAGACTTCATAGACTACGATATTGCCTCTGCGAAAGGATAGCTGACAAAGCAGAGGGAATTCAGCCTGGTGTAGGGGCACAGCCGAGCCATGGACGGTGTCCCATTCTTGGATTCAGGCGTATGTTGAGGACCAATTTAGGATCGAGCGTGTTGGCGCATTCTTTCAAAATGCCCTGGATGTTACTGAAAGTATTGAACAAAAGAGCGGGTGGGTGAGCTTTGTCGGACTTTTGCGGACCGAATCCTGAAGCCTTAACGCAAATGCGAGAGCAAGGCATTGTGGGTAATATGCTGCAACGGTGCTTGCTGAGGCCGCGCGTGCCGGGGAACTGTAGGGATCCACAGGCCCCAAGCGGGGAACCACCAAACCTACCTCTGTGCCGGAGAGCGCCGGGCGGCACAGCGGCTGAAGCATCTGGGCTCATTGCCAAAACATGTAACCATTGTCTTTCACACTGACGTCAGCCTCCGTGGAGGCCATCAAAAATTGTCAAGGCTGACTATATTTCAAGCCAATCCTGACGGGGTATTGGGTTAAGTTTTCAACCAGCAATAATCACGTCTCAGCTAGACTTCATAGACTACGATATTGCCTCTGCGAAAGGATAGCTGACAAAGCAGAGGGAATTCAGCCTGGTGTAGGGGCACAGCCGAGCCATGGACGGTGTCCCATTCTTGGATTCAGGCGTATGTTGAGGATCAATTTAGGATCGAGCGTGTTGGCGCATTCTTTCAAAATGCCCTGGATGTTACTGAAAGTATTGAACAAAAGAGCGGGTGGGTGAGCTTTGTCGGACTTTTGCGGACCGAATCCTGAAGCCTTAACGCAAATGCGAGAGCAAGGCATTGTGGGTAATATGCTGCAACGGTGCTTGCTGAGGCCGCGCGTGCCGGGGAACTGTAGGGATCCACAGGCCCCAAGCGCGGAACCACCAAACCTACCTCTGTGCCGGAGAGCGCCGGGCGGCACAGCGGCTGAAGCATCTGGGCTCATTGCCAAAACACGTAACCATTGTCTTTCACACTGACGTCAGCCTCCGTGGAGGCCATCAAAAATTGTCAAGGCTGACTATATTTCAAGACAATCCTGACGGGGTATTGGGTTAAGTTTTCAACCAGCAATAATCACGTCTCAGCTAGACTTCATAGACTACGATATTGCCTCTGCGAAAGGATAGCTGACAAAGCAGAGGGAATTCAGCCTGGTGTAGGGGCACAGCCGAGCCATGGACGGTGTCCCATTCTTGGATTCAGGCGTATGTTGAGGACCAATTTAGGATCGAGCGTGTTGGCGCATTCTTTCAAAATGCCCTGGATGTTACTGAAAGTATTGAACAAAAGAGCGGGTGGGTGAGCTTTGTCGGACTTTTGCGGACCGAATCCTGAAGCCTTAACGCAAATGCGAGAGCAAGGCATTGTGGGTAATATGCTGCAACGGTGCTTGCTGAGGCCGCGCGTGCCGGGGAACTGTAGGGATCCACGGCCCCAAGCGCGGAACCACCAAACCTACCTCTGTGCCCTGTGTCGGAGAGCGCCGGGCGGCACAGCGGCTGAAGCATCTGGGCTCATTGCCAAAACACGTAACCATTGTCTTTCACACTGACGTCAGCCTCCGTGGAGGCCATCAAAAATTGTCAAGGCTGACTATATTTCAAGACAATCCTGACGGGGTATTGGGTTAAGTTTTCAACCAGCAATAATCACGTCTCAGCTAGACTTCATAGACTACGATATTGCCTCTGCGAAAGGATAGCTGACAAAGCAGAGGGAATTCAGCCTGGTGTAGGGGCACAGCCGAGCCATGGACGGTGTCCCATTCTTGGATTCAGGCGTATGTTGAGGACCAATTTAGGATCGAGCGTGTTGGCGCATTCTTTCAAAATGCCCTGGATGTTACTGAAAGTATTGAACAAAAGAGCGGGTGGGTGAGCTTTGTCGGACTTTTGCGGACCGAATCCTGAAGCCTTAACGCAAATGCGAGAGCAAGGCATTGTGGGTAATATGCTGCAACGGTGCTTGCTGAGGCCGCGCGTGCCGGGGAACTGTAGGGATCCACAGGCCCCAAGCGCGGAACCACCAAACCTACCTCTGTGCCGGAGAGCGCCGGGCGGCACAGCGGCTGAAGCATCTGGGCTCATTGCCAAAACACGTAACCATTGTCTTTCACACTGACGTCAGCCTCCGTGGAGGCCATCAAAAATTGTCAAGGCTGACTATATTTCAAGACAATCCTGACGGGGTATTGGGTTAAGTTTTCAACCAGCAATAATCACGTCTCAGCTAGACTTCATAGACTACGATATTGCCTCTGCGAAAGGATAGCTGATCAAGCAGAGGGAATTCAGCCTGGTGTAGGGGCACAGCCGAGCCATGGACGGTGTCCCATTCTTGGATTCAGGCGTATGTTGAGGACCAATTTAGGATCGAGCGTGTTGGCGCATTCTTTCAAAATGCCCTGGATGTTACTGAAAGTATTGAACAAAAGAGCGGGTGGGTGAGCTTTGTCGGACTTTTGCGGACCGAATCCTGAAGCCTTAACGCAAATGCGAGAGCAAGGCATTGTGGGTAATATGCTGCAACGGTGCTTGCTGAGGCCGCGCGTGCCGGGGAACTGTAGGGATCCACAGGCCCCAAGCGCGGAACCACCAAACCTACCTCTGTACCGGAGAGCGCCGGGCGGCACAGCGGCTGAAGCATCTGGGCTCATTGCCAAAACACGTAACCATTGTCTTTCACACTGACGTCAGCCTCCGTGGAGGCCATCAAAAATTGTCAAGGCTGACTATATTTCAAGACAATCCTGACGGGGTATTGGGTTAAGTTTTCAACCAGCAATAATCACGTCTCAGCTAGACTTCATAGACTACGATATTGCCTCTGCGAAAGGATAGCTGACAAAGCAGAGGGAATTCAGCCTGGTGTAGGGGCACAGCCGAGCCATGGACGGTGTCCCATTCTTGGATTCAGGCGTATGTTCAGGACCAATTTAGGATCGAGCGTGTTGGCGCATTCTTTCAAAATGCCCTGGATGTTACTGAAAGTATTGAACAAAAGAGCGGGTGGGTGAGCTTTGTCGGACTTTTGCGGACCGAATCCTGAAGCCTTAACGCAAATGCGAGAGCAAGGCATTGTGGGTAATATGCTGCAACGGTGCTTGCTGAGGCCGCGCGTGCCGGGGAACTGTAGGGATCCACAGGCCCCAAGCGCGGAACCACCAAACCTACCTCTGTGTCGGAGAGCGCCGGGCGGCACAGCGGCTGAAGCATCTGGGCTCATTGCCAAAACACGTAACCATTGTCTTTCACACTGACGTCAGCCTCCGTGGAGGCCATCAAAAATTGTCAAGGCTGACTATATTTCAAGACAATCCTGACGGGGTATTGGGTTAAGTTTTCAACCAGCAATAATCACGTCTCAGCTAGACTTCATAGACTACGATATTGCCTCTGCGAAAGGATAGCTGACAAAGCAGAGGGAATTCAGCCTGGTGTAGGGGCACAGCCGAGCCATGGACGGTGTCCCATTCTTGGATTCAGGCGTATGTTGAGGACCAATTTAGGATCGAGCGTGTTGGCGCATTCTTTCAAAATGCCCTGGATGTTACTGAAAGTATTGAACAAAAGAGCGGGTGGGTGAGCTTTGTCGGACTTTTGCGGACCGAATCCTGAAGCCTTAACGCAAATGCGAGAGCAAGGCATTGTGGGTAATATGCTGCAACGGTGCTTGCTGATGCCGCGCGTGCCGGGGAACTGTAGGGATCCACAGGCCCCAAGCGCGGAACCACCAAACCTACCTCTGTGCCGGAGAGCGCTGGCCGGCACAGCGGCTGAAGCATCTGGGATCATTGCCAAAACATGTAACCATTGTCTTTCACACTGACGTCAGCCTCCGTGGAGGCCATCAAAAATTGTCAAGGCTGACTATATTTCAAGCCAATCCTGACGGGGTATTGGGTTAAGTTTTCAACCAGCAATAATCACGTCTCAGCTAGACTTCATAGACTACGATATTGCCTCTGCGAAAGGATAGCTGACAAAGCAGAGGGAATTCAGCCTGGTGTAGGGGCACAGCCGAGCCATGGACGGTGTCCCATTCTTGGATTCAGGCGTATGTTGAGGACCAATTTAGGATCGAGCGTGTTGGCGCATTCTTTCAAAATGCCCTGGATGTTACTGAAAGTATTGAACAAAAGAGCGGGTGGGTGAGCTTTGTCGGACTTTTGCGGACCGAATCCTGAAGCCTTAACGCAAATGCGAGAGCAAGGCATTGTGGGTAATATGCTGCAACGGTGCTTGCTGAGGCCGCGCGTGCCGGGGAACTGTAGGGATCCACAGGCCCCAAGCGCGGAACCACCAAACCTACCTCTGTGCCGGAGAGCGCCGGGCGGCACAGCGGCTGAAGCATCTGGGCTCATTGCCAAAACACGTAACCATTGTCTTTCACACTGACGTCAGCCTCCGTGGAGGCCATCAAAAATTGTCAAGGCTGACTATATTTCAAGACAATCCTGACGGGGTATTGGGTTAAGTTTTCAACCAGCAATAATCACGTCTCAGCTAGACTTCATAGACTACGATATTGCCTCTGCGAAAGGATAGCTGACAAAGCAGAGGGAATTCAGCCTGGTGTAGGGGCACAGCCGAGCCATGGACGGTGTCCCATTCTTGGATTCAGGCGTATGTTGAGGACCAATTTAGGATCGAGCGTGTTGGCGCATTCTTTCAAAATGCCCTGGATGTTACTGAAAGTATTGAACAAAAGAGCGGGTGGGTGAGCTTTGTCGGACTTTTGCGGACCGAATCCTGAAGCCTTAACGCAAATGCGAGAGCAAGGCATTGTGGGTAATATGCTGCAACGGTGCTTGCTGAGGCCGCGCGTGCCGGGGAACTGTAGGGATCCACAGGCCCCAAGCGCGGAACCACCAAACCTACCTCTGTGTCGGAGAGCGCCGGGCGGCACAGCGGCTGAAGCATCTGGGCTCATTGCCAAAACACGTAACCATTGTCTTTCACACTGACGTCAGCCTCCGTGGAGGCCATCAAAAATTGTCAAGGCTGACTATATTTCAAGACAATCCTGACGGGGTATTGGGTTAAGTTTTCAACCAGCAATAATCACGTCTCAGCTAGACTTCATAGACTACGATATTGCCTCTGCGAAAGGATAGCTGACCAAGCAGAGGGAATTCAGCCTGGTGTAGGGGCACAGCCGAGCCATGGACGGTGTCCCATTCTTGGATTCAGGCGTATGTTGAGGACCAATTTAGGATCGAGCGTGTTGGCGCATTCTTTCAAAATGCCCTGGATGTTACTGAAAGTATTGAACAAAAGAGCGGGTGGGTGAGCTTTGTCGGACTTTTGCGGACCGAATCCTGAAGCCTTAACGCAAATGCGAGAGCAAGGCATTGTGGGTAATATGCTGCAACGGTGCTTGCTGAGGCCGCGCGTGCCGGGGAACTGTAGGGATCCACAGGCCCCAAGCGCGGAACCACCAAACCTACCTCTGTACCGGAGAGCGCCGGGCGGCACAGCGGCTGAAGCATCTGGGCTCATTGCCAAAACACGTAACCATTGTCTTTCACACTGACGTCAGCCTCCGTGGAGGCCATCAAAAATTGTCAAGGCTGACTATATTTCAAGACAATCCTGACGGGGTATTGGGTTAAGTTTTCAACCAGCAATAATCACGTCTCAGCTAGACTTCATAGACTACGATATTGCCTCTGCGAAAGGATAGCTGACAAAGCAGAGGGAATTCAGCCTGGTGTAGGGGCACAGCCGAGCCATGGACGGTGTCCCATTCTTGGATTCAGGCGTATGTTGAGGACCAATTTAGGATCGAGCGTGTTGGCGCATTCTTTCAAAATGCCCTGGATGTTACTGAAAGTATTGAACAAAAGAGCGGGTGGGTGAGCTTTGTCGGACTTTTGCGGGCCGAATCCTGAAGCCTTAACGCAAATGCGAGAGCAAGGCATTGTGGGTAATATGCTGCAACGGTGCTTGCTGATGCCGCGCGTGCCGGGGAACTGTAGGGATCCACAGGCCCCAAGCGCGGAACCACCAAACCTACCTCTGTGCCGGAGAGCGCTGGCCGGCACAGCGGCTGAAGCATCTGGGATCATTGCCAAAACATGTAACCATTGTTTTTCACACTGACGTCAGCCTCCGTGGAGGCCATCAAAAATTGTCAAGGCTGACTATATTTCAAGACAATCCTGACGGGGTATTGGGTTAAGTTTTCAACCAGCAATAATCACGTCTCAGCTAGACTTCATAGACTACGATATTGCCTCTGCGAAAGGATAGCTGACAAAGCAGAGGGAATTCAGCCTGGTGTAGGGGCACAGCCGAGCCATGGACGGTGTCCCATTCTTGGATTCAGGCGTATGTTGAGGACCAATTTAGGATCGAGCGTGTTGGCGCATTCTTTCAAAATGCCCTGGATGTTACTGAAAGTATTGAACAAAAGAGCGGGTGGGTGAGCTTTGTCGGACTTTTGCGGACCGAATCCTGAAGCCTTAACGCAAATGCGAGAGCAAGGCATTGTGGGTAATATGCTGCAACGGTGCTTGCTGAGGCCGCGCGTGCCGGGGAACTGTAGGGATCCACAGGCCCCAAGCGCGGAACCACCAAACCTACCTCTGTGCCGGAGAGCGCCGGGCGGCACAGCGGCTGAAGCATCTGGGCTCATTGCCAAAACACGTAACCATTGTCTTTCACACTGACGTCAGCCTCCGTGGAGGCCATCAAAAATTGTCAAGGCTGACTATATTTCAAGCCAATCCTGACGGGGTATTGGGTTAAGTTTTCAACCAGCAATAATCACGTCTCAGCTAGACTTCATAGACTACGATATTGCCTCTGCGAAAGGATAGCTGACAAAGCAGAGGGAATTCAGCCTGGTGTAGGGGCACAGCCGAGCCATGGACGGTGTCCCATTCTTGGATTCAGGCGTATGTTGAGGACCAATTTAGGATCGAGCGTGTTGGCGCATTCTTTCAAAATGCCCTGGATGTTACTGAAAGTATTGAACAAAAGAGCGGGTGGGTGAGCTTTGTCGGACTTTTGCGGACCGAATCCTGAAGCCTTAACGCAAATGCGAGAGCAAGGCATTGTGGGTAATATGCTGCAACGGTGCTTGCTGAGGCCGCGCGTGCCGGGGAACTGTAGGGATCCACAGGCCCCAAGCGCGGAACCACCAAACCTACCTCTGTGTCGGAGAGCGCCGGGCGGCACAGCGGCTGAAGCATCTGGGCTCATTGCCAAAACACGTAACCATTGTCTTTCACACTGACGTCAGCCTCCGTGGAGGCCATCAAAAATTGTCAAGGCTGACTATATTTCAAGACAATCCTGACGGGGTATTGGGTTAAGTTTTCAACCAGCAATAATCACGTCTCAGCTAGACTTCATAGACTACGATATTGCCTCTGCGAAAGGATAGCTGACCAAGCAGAGGGAATTCAGCCTGGTGTAGGGGCACAGCCGAGCCATGGACGGTGTCCCATTCTTGGATTCAGGCGTATGTTGAGGACCAATTTAGGATCGAGCGTGTTGGCGCATTCTTTCAAAATGCCCTGGATGTTACTGAAAGTATTGAACAAAAGAGCGGGTGGGTGAGCTTTGTCGGACTTTTGCGGACCGAATCCTGAAGCCTTAACGCAAATGCGAGAGCAAGGCATTGTGGGTAATATGCTGCAACGGTGCTTGCTGAGGCCGCGCGTGCCGGGGAACTGTAGGGATCCACAGGCCCCAAGCGCGGAACCACCAAACCTACCTCTGTACCGGAGAGCGCCGGGCGGCACAGCGGCTGAAGCATCTGGGCTCATTGCCAAAACACGTAACCATTGTCTTTCACACTGACGTCAGCCTCCGTGGAGGCCATCAAAAATTGTCAAGGCTGACTATATTTCAAGACAATCCTGACGGGGTATTGGGTTAAGTTTTCAACCAGCAATAATCACGTCTCAACTAGACTTCATAGACTACGATATTGCCTCTGCGAAAGGATAGCTGACAAAGCAGAGGGAATTCAGCCTGGTGTAGGGGCACAGCCGAGCCATGGACGGTGTCCCATTCTTGGATTCAGGCGTATGTTGAGGACCAATTTAGGATCGAGCGTGTTGGCGCATTCTTTCAAAATGCCCTGGATGTTACTGAAAGTATTGAACAAAAGAGCGGGTGGGTGAGCTTTGTCGGACTTTTGCGGGCCGAATCCTGAAGCCTTAACGCAAATGCGAGAGCAAGGCATTGTGGGTAATATGCTGCAACGGTGCTTGCTGATGCCGCGCGTGCCGGGGAACTGTAGGGATCCACAGGCCCCAAGCGCGGAACCACCAAACCTACCTCTGTGCCGGAGAGCGCTGGCCGGCACAGCGGCTGAAGCATCTGGGATCATTGCCAAAACATGTAACCATTGTTTTTCACACTGACGTCAGCCTCCGTGGAGGCCATCAAAAATTGTCAAGGCTGACTATATTTCAAGACAATCCTGACGGGGTATTGGGTTAAGTTTTCAACCAGCAATAATCACGTCTCAGCTAGACTTCATAGACTACGATATTGCCTCTGCGAAAGGATAGCTGACAAAGCAGAGGGAATTCAGCCTGGTGTAGGGGCACAGCCGAGCCATGGACGGTGTCCCATTCTTGGATTCAGGCGTATGTTGAGGACCAATTTAGGATCGAGCGTGTTGGCGCATTCTTTCAAAATGCCCTGGATGTTACTGAAAGTATTGAACAAAAGAGCGGGTGGGTGAGCTTTGTCGGACTTTTGCGGACCGAATCCTGAAGCCTTAACGCAAATGCGAGAGCAAGGCATTGTGGGTAATATGCTGCAACGGTGCTTGCTGAGGCCGCGCGTGCCGGGGAACTGTAGGGATCCACAGGCCCCAAGCGCGGAACCACCAAACCTACCTCTGTGCCGGAGAGCGCCGGGCGGCACAGCGGCTGAAGCATCTGGGCTCATTGCCAAAACACGTAACCATTGTCTTTCACACTGACGTCAGCCTCCGTGGAGGCCATCAAAAATTGTCAAGGCTGACTATATTTCAAGCCAATCCTGACGGGGTATTGGGTTAAGTTTTCAACCAGCAATAATCACGTCTCAGCTAGACTTCATAGACTACGATATTGCCTCTGCGAAAGGATAGCTGACAAAGCAGAGGGAATTCAGCCTGGTGTAGGGGCACAGCCGAGCCATGGACGGTGTCCCATTCTTGGATTCAGGCGTATGTTGAGGACCAATTTAGGATCGAGCGTGTTGGCGCATTCTTTCAAAATGCCCTGGATGTTACTGAAAGTATTGAACAAAAGAGCGGGTGGGTGAGCTTTGTCGGACTTTTGCGGACCGAATCCTGAAGCCTTAACGCAAATGCGAGAGCAAGGCATTGTGGGTAATATGCTGCAACGGTGCTTGCTGAGGCCGCGCGTGCCGGGGAACTGTAGGGATCCACAGGCCCCAAGCGCGGAACCACCAAACCTACCTCTGTGTCGGAGAGCGCCGGGCGGCACAGCGGCTGAAGCATCTGGGCTCATTGCCAAAACACGTAACCATTGTCTTTCACACTGACGTCAGCCTCCGTGGAGGCCATCAAAAATTGTCAAGGCTGACTATATTTCAAGACAATCCTGACGGGGTATTGGGTTAAGTTTTCAACCAGCAATAATCACGTCTCAGCTAGACTTCATAGACTACGATATTGCCTCTGCGAAAGGATAGCTGACCAAGCAGAGGGAATTCAGCCTGGTGTAGGGGCACAGCCGAGCCATGGACGGTGTCCCATTCTTGGATTCAGGCGTATGTTGAGGACCAATTTAGGATCGAGCGTGTTGGCGCATTCTTTCAAAATGCCCTGGATGTTACTGAAAGTATTGAACAAAAGAGCGGGTGGGTGAGCTTTGTCGGACTTTTGCGGACCGAATCCTGAAGCCTTAACGCAAATGCGAGAGCAAGGCATTGTGGGTAATATGCTGCAACGGTGCTTGCTGAGGCCGCGCGTGCCGGGGAACTGTAGGGATCCACAGGCCCCAAGCGCGGAACCACCAAACCTACCTCTGTACCGGAGAGCGCCGGGCGGCACAGCGGCTGAAGCATCTGGGCTCATTGCCAAAACACGTAACCATTGTCTTTCACACTGACGTCAGCCTCCGTGGAGGCCATCAAAAATTGTCAAGGCTGACTATATTTCAAGACAATCCTGACGGGGTATTGGGTTAAGTTTTCAACCAGCAATAATCACGTCTCAGCTAGACTTCATAGACTACGATATTGCCTCTGCGAAAGGATAGCTGACAAAGCAGAGGGAATTCAGCCTGGTGTAGGGGCACAGCCGAGCCATGGACGGTGTCCCATTCTTGGATTCAGGCGTATGTTGAGGACCAATTTAGGATCGAGCGTGTTGGCGCATTCTTTCAAAATGCCCTGGATGTTACTGAAAGTATTGAACAAAAGAGCGGGTGGGTGAGCTTTGTCGGACTTTTGCGGGCCGAATCCTGAAGCCTTAACGCAAATGCGAGAGCAAGGCATTGTGGGTAATATGCTGCAACGGTGCTTGCTGATGCCGCGCGTGCCGGGGAACTGTAGGGATCCACAGGCCCCAAGCGCGGAACCACCAAACCTACCTCTGTGCCGGAGAGCGCTGGCCGGCACAGCGGCTGAAGCATCTGGGATCATTGCCAAAACATGTAACCATTGTCTTTCACACTGACGTCAGCCTCCGTGGAGGCCATCAAAAATTGTCAAGGCTGACTATATTTCAAGACAATCCTGACGGGGTATTGGGTTAAGTTTTCAACCAGCAATAATCACGTCTCAGCTAGACTTCATAGACTACGATATTGCCTCTGCGAAAGGATAGCTGACAAAGCAGAGGGAATTCAGCCTGGTGTAGGGGCACAGCCGAGCCATGGACGGTGTCCCATTCTTGGATTCAGGCGTATGTTGAGGACCAATTTAGGATCGAGCGTGTTGGCGCATTCTTTCAAAATGCCCTGGATGTTACTGAAAGTATTGAACAAAAGAGCGGGTGGGTGAGCTTTGTCGGACTTTTGCGGACCGAATCCTGAAGCCTTAACGCAAATGCGAGAGCAAGGCATTGTGGGTAATATGCTGCAACGGTGCTTGCTGAGGCCGCGCGTGCCGGGGAACTGTAGGGATCCACAGGCCCCAAGCGCGGAACCACCAAACCTACCTCTGTGCCGGAGAGCGCCGGGCGGCACAGCGGCTGAAGCATCTGGGCTCATTGCCAAAACACGTAACCATTGTCTTTCACACTGACGTCAGCCTCCGTGGAGGCCATCAAAAATTGTCAAGGCTGACTATATTTCAAGCCAATCCTGACGGGGTATTGGGTTAAGTTTTCAACCAGCAATAATCACGTCTCAGCTAGACTTCATAGACTACGATATTGCCTCTGCGAAAGGATAGCTGACAAAGCAGAGGGAATTCAGCCTGGTGTAGGGGCACAGCCGAGCCATGGACGGTGTCCCATTCTTGGATTCAGGCGTATGTTGAGGACCAATTTAGGATCGAGCGTGTTGGCGCATTCTTTCAAAATGCCCTGGATGTTACTGAAAGTATTGAACAAAAGAGCGGGTGGGTGAGCTTTGTCGGACTTTTGCGGACCGAATCCTGAAGCCTTAACGCAAATGCGAGAGCAAGGCATTGTGGGTAATATGCTGCAACGGTGCTTGCTGAGGCCGCGCGTGCCGGGGAACTGTAGGGATCCACAGGCCCCAAGCGCGGAACCACCAAACCTACCTCTGTGTCGGAGAGCGCCGGGCGGCACAGCGGCTGAAGCATCTGGGCTCATTGCCAAAACACGTAACCATTGTCTTTCACACTGACGTCAGCCTCCGTGGAGGCCATCAAAAATTGTCAAGGCTGACTATATTTCAAGACAATCCTGACGGGGTATTGGGTTAAGTTTTCAACCAGCAATAATCACGTCTCAGCTAGACTTCATAGACTACGATATTGCCTCTGCGAAAGGATAGCTGACCAAGCAGAGGGAATTCAGCCTGGTGTAGGGGCACAGCCGAGCCATGGACGGTGTCCCATTCTTGGATTCAGGCGTATGTTGAGGACCAATTTAGGATCGAGCGTGTTGGCGCATTCTTTCAAAATGCCCTGGATGTTACTGAAAGTATTGAACAAAAGAGCGGGTGGGTGAGCTTTGTCGGACTTTTGCGGACCGAATCCTGAAGCCTTAACGCAAATGCGAGAGCAAGGCATTGTGGGTAATATGCTGCAACGGTGCTTGCTGAGGCCGCGCGTGCCGGGGAACTGTAGGGATCCACAGGCCCCAAGCGCGGAACCACCAAACCTACCTCTGTACCGGAGAGCGCCGGGCGGCACAGCGGCTGAAGCATCTGGGCTCATTGCCAAAACACGTAACCATTGTCTTTCACACTGACGTCAGCCTCCGTGGAGGCCATCAAAAATTGTCAAGGCTGACTATATTTCAAGACAATCCTGACGGGGTATTGGGTTAAGTTTTCAACCAGCAATAATCACGTCTCAGCTAGACTTCATAGACTACGATATTGCCTCTGCGAAAGGATAGCTGACAAAGCAGAGGGAATTCAGCCTGGTGTAGGGGCACAGCCGAGCCATGGACGGTGTCCCATTCTTGGATTCAGGCGTATGTTGAGGACCAATTTAGGATCGAGCGTGTTGGCGCATTCTTTCAAAATGCCCTGGATGTTACTGAAAGTATTGAACAAAAGAGCGGGTGGGTGAGCTTTGTCGGACTTTTGCGGACCGAATCCTGAAGCCTTAACGCAAATGCGAGAGCAAGGCATTGTGGGTAATATGCTGCAACGGTGCTTGCTGATGCCGCGCGTGCCGGGGAACTGTAGGGATCCACAGGCCCCAAGCGCGGAACCACCAAACCTACCTCTGTGCCGGAGAGCGCTGGCCGGCACAGCGGCTGAAGCATCTGGGATCATTGCCAAAACATGTAACCATTGTCTTTCACACTGACGTCAGCCTCCGTGGAGGCCATCAAAAATTGTCAAGGCTGACTATATTTCAAGCCAATCCTGACGGGGTATTGGGTTAAGTTTTCAACCAGCAATAATCACGTCTCAGCTAGACTTCATAGACTACGATATTGCCTCTGCGAAAGGATAGCTGACAAAGCAGAGGGAATTCAGCCTGGTGTAGGGGCACAGCCGAGCCATGGACGGTGTCCCATTCTTGGATTCAGGCGTATGTTGAGGACCAATTTAGGATCGAGCGTGTTGGCGCATTCTTTCAAAATGCCCTGGATGTTACTGAAAGTATTGAACAAAAGAGCGGGTGGGTGAGCTTTGTCGGACTTTTGCGGACCGAATCCTGAAGCCTTAACGCAAATGCGAGAGCAAGGCATTGTGGGTAATATGCTGCAACGGTGCTTGCTGAGGCCGCGCGTGCCGGGGAACTGTAGGGATCCACAGGCCCCAAGCGCGGAACCACCAAACCTACCTCTGTGCCGGAGAGCGCCGGGCGGCACAGCGGCTGAAGCATCTGGGCTCATTGCCAAAACACGTAACCATTGTCTTTCACACTGACGTCAGCCTCCGTGGAGGCCATCAAAAATTGTCAAGGCTGACTATATTTCAAGACAATCCTGACGGGGTATTGGGTTAAGTTTTCAACCAGCAATAATCACGTCTCAGCTAGACTTCATAGACTACGATATTGCCTCTGCGAAAGGATAGCTGACAAAGCAGAGGGAATTCAGCCTGGTGTAGGGGCACAGCCGAGCCATGGACGGTGTCCCATTCTTGGATTCAGGCGTATGTTGAGGACCAATTTAGGATCGAGCGTGTTGGCGCATTCTTTCAAAATGCCCTGGATGTTACTGAAAGTATTGAACAAAAGAGCGGGTGGGTGAGCTTTGTCGGACTTTTGCGGACCGAATCCTGAAGCCTTAACGCAAATGCGAGAGCAAGGCATTGTGGGTAATATGCTGCAACGGTGCTTGCTGATGCCGCGCGTGCCGGGGAACTGTAGGGATCCACAGGCCCCAAGCGCGGAACCACCAAACCTACCTCTGTGCCGGAGAGCGCTGGCCGGCACAGCGGCTGAAGCATCTGGGATCATTGCCAAAACATGTAACCATTGTCTTTCACACTGACGTCAGCCTCCGTGGAGGCCATCAAAAATTGTCAAGGCTGACTATATTTCAAGCCAATCCTGACGGGGTATTGGGTTAAGTTTTCAACCAGCAATAATCACGTCTCAGCTAGACTTCATAGACTACGATATTGCCTCTGCGAAAGGATAGCTGACAAAGCAGAGGGAATTCAGCCTGGTGTAGGGGCACAGCCGAGCCATGGACGGTGTCCCATTCTTGGATTCAGGCGTATGTTGAGGACCAATTTAGGATCGAGCGTGTTGGCGCATTCTTTCAAAATGCCCTGGATGTTACTGAAAGTATTGAACAAAAGAGCGGGTGGGTGAGCTTTGTCGGACTTTTGCGGACCGAATCCTGAAGCCTTAACGCAAATGCGAGAGCAAGGCATTGTGGGTAATATGCTGCAACGGTGCTTGCTGAGGCCGCGCGTGCCGGGGAACTGTAGGGATCCACAGGCCCCAAGCGCGGAACCACCAAACCTACCTCTGTGCCGGAGAGCGCCGGGCGGCACAGCGGCTGAAGCATCTGGGCTCATTGCCAAAACACGTAACCATTGTCTTTCACACTGACGTCAGCCTCCGTGGAGGCCATCAAAATTTGTCAAGGCTGACTATATTTCAAGACAATCCTGACGGGGTATTGGGTTAAGTTTTCAACCAGCAATAATCACGTCTCAGCTAGACTTCATAGACTACGATATTGCCTCTGCGAAAGGATAGCTGACAAAGCAGAGGGAATTCAGCCTGGTGTAGGGGCACAGCCGAGCCATGGACGGTGTCCCATTCTTGGATTCAGGCGTATGTTGAGGACCAATTTAGGATCGAGCGTGTTGGCGCATTCTTTCAAAATGCCCTGGATGTTACTGAAAGTATTGAACAAAAGAGCGGGTGGGTGAGCTTTGTCGGACTTTTGCGGACCGAATCCTGAAGCCTTAACGCAAATGCGAGAGCAAGGCATTGTGGGTAATATGCTGCAAAGGTGCTTGCTGAGGCCGCGCGTGCCGGGGAACTGTAGGGATCCACAGGCCCCAAGCGCGGAACCACCAAACCTACCTCTGTGCCGGAGAGCGCCGGGCGGCATAGCGGCTGAAGCATCTGGGCTCATTGCCAAAACACGTAACCATTGTCTTTCACACTGACGTCAGCCTCCGTGGAGGCCATCAAAAATTGTCAAGGCTGACTATATTTCAAGCCAATCCTGACGGGGTATTGGGTTAAGTTTTCAACCAGCAATAATCACGTCTCAGCTAGACTTCATAGACTACGATATTGCCTCTGCGAAAGGATAGCTGACAAAGCAGAGGGAATTCAGCCTGGTGTAGGGGCACAGCCGAGCCATGGACGGTGTCCCATTCTTGGATTCAGGCGTATGTTGAGGACCAATTTAGGATCGAGCGTGTTGGCGCATTCTTTCAAAATGCCCTGGATGTTACTGAAAGTATTGAACAAAAGAGCGGGTGGGTGAGCTTTGTCGGACTTTTGCGGACCGAATCCTGAAGCCTTAACGCAAATGCGAGAGCAAGGCATTGTGGGTAATATGCTGCAACGGTGCTTGCTGAGGCCGCGCGTGCCGGGGAACTGTAGGGATCCACAGGCCCCAAGCGCGGAACCACCAAACCTACCTCTGTACCGGAGAGCGCCGGGCGGCACAGCGGCTGAAGCATCTGGGCTCATTGCCAAAACACGTAACCATTGTCTTTCACACTGACGTCAGCCTCCGTGGAGGCCATCAAAAATTGTCAAGGCTGACTATATTTCAAGACAATCCTGACGGGGTATTGGGTTAAGTTTTCAACCAGCAATAATCACGTCTCAGCTAGACTTCATAGACTACGATATTGCCTCTGCGAAAGGATAGCTGAAAAAGCAGAGGGAATTCAGCCTGGTGTAGGGGCACAGCCGAGCCATGGACGGTGTCCCATTCTTGGATTCAGGCGTATGTTGAGGACCAATTTAGGATCGAGCGTGTTGGCGCATTCTTTCAAAATGCCCTGGATGTTACTGAAAGTATTGAACAAAAGAGCGGGTGGGTGAGCTTTGTCGGACTTTTGCGGACCGAATCCTGAAGCCTTAACGCAAATGCGAGAGCAAGGCATTGTGGGTAATATGCTGCAACGGTGCTTGCTGAGGCCGCGCGTGCCGGGGAACTGTAGGGATCCACAGGCCCCAAGCGCGGAACCACCAAACCTACCTCTGTGTCGGAGAGCGCCGGGCGGCACAGCGGCTGAAGCATCTGGGCTCATTGCCAAAACACGTAACCATTGTCTTTCACACTGACGTCAGCCTCCGTGGAGGCCATCAAAAATTGTCAAGGCTGACTATATTTCAAGACAATCCTGACGGGGTATTGGGTTAAGTTTTCAACCAGCAATAATCACGTCTCAGCTAGACTTCATAGACTACGATATTGCCTCTGCGAAAGGATAGCTGACAAAGCAGAGGGAATTCAGCCTGGTGTAGGGGCACAGCCGAGCCATGGACGGTGTCCCATTCTTGGATTCAGGCGTATGTTGAGGACCAATTTAGGATCGAGCGTGTTGGCGCATTCTTTCAAAATGCCCTGGATGTTACTGAAAGTATTGAACAAAAGAGCGGGTGGGTGAGCTTTGTCGGACTTTTGCGGACCGAATCCTGAAGCCTTAACGCAAATGCGAGAGCAAGGCATTGTGGGTAATATGCTGCAACGGTGCTTGCTGATGCCGCGCGTGCCGGGGAACTGTAGGGATCCACAGGCCCCAAGCGCGGAACCACCAAACCTACCTCTGTGCCGGAGAGCGCTGGCCGGCACAGCGGCTGAAGCATCTGGGATCATTGCCAAAACATGTAACCATTGTCTTTCACACTGACGTCAGCCTCCGTGGAGGCCATCAAAAATTGTCAAGGCTGACTATATTTCAAGCCAATCCTGACGGCGTATTGGGTTAAGTTTTCAACCAGCAATAATCACGTCTCAGCTAGACTTCATAGACTACGATATTGCCTCTGCGAAAGGATAGCTGACAAAGCAGAGGGAATTCAGCCTGGTGTAGGGGCACAGCCGAGCCATGGACGGTGTCCCATTCTTGGATTCAGGCGTATGTTGAGGACCAATTTAGGATCGAGCGTGTTGGCGCATTCTTTCAAAATGCCCTGGATGTTACTGAAAGTATTGAACAAAAGAGCGGGTGGGTGAGCTTTGTCGGACTTTTGCGGACCGAATCCTGAAGCCTTAACGCAAATGCGAGAGCAAGGCATTGTGGGTAATATGCTGCAACGGTGCTTGCTGAGGCCGCGCGTGCCGGGGAACTGTAGGGATCCACAGGCCCCAAGCGGGGAACCACCAAACCTACCTCTGTGCCGGAGAGCGCCGGGCGGCACAGCGGCTGAAGCATCTGGGCTCATTGCCAAAACAAGTAACCATTGTCTTTCACACTGACGTCAGCCTCCGTGGAGGCCATCAAAAATTGTCAAGGCTGACTATATTTCAAGACAATCCTGACGGGGTATTGGGTTAAGTTTTCAACCAGCAATAATCACGTCTCAGCTAGACTTCATAGACTACGATATTGCCTCTGCGAAAGGATAGCTGACAAAGCAGAGGGAATTCAGCCTGGTGTAGGGGCACAGCCGAGCCATGGACGGTGTCCCATTCTTGGATTCAGGCGTATGTTGAGGACCAATTTAGGATCGAGCGTGTTGGCGCATTCTTTCAAAATGCCCTGGATGTTACTGAAAGTATTGAACAAAAGAGCGGGTGGGTGAGCTTTGTCGGACTTTTGCGGACCGAATCCTGAAGCCTTAACGCAAATGCGAGAGCAAGGCATTGTGGGTAATATGCTGCAACGGTGCTTGCTGAGGCCGCGCGTGCCGGGGAACTGTAGGGATCCACAGGCCCCAAGCGCGGAACCACCAAACCTACCTCTGTACCGGAGAGCGCCGGGCGGCACAGCGGCTGAAGCATCTGGGCTCATTGCCAAAACACGTAACCATTGTCTTTCACACTGACGTCAGCCTCCGTGGAGGCCATCAAAAATTGTCACGGCTGACTATATTTCAAGACAATCCTGACGGGGTATTGGGTTAAGTTTTCAACCAGCAATAATCACGTCTCAGCTAGACTTCATAGACTACGATATTGCCTCTGCGAAAGGATAGCTGACAAAGCAGAGGGAATTCAGCCTGGTGTAGGGGCACAGCCGAGCCATGGACGGTGTCCCATTCTTGGATTCAGGCGTATGTTGAGGACCAATTTAGGATCGAGCGTGTTGGCGCATTCTTTCAAAATGCCCTGGATGTTACTGAAAGTATTGAACAAAAGAGCGGGTGGGTGAGCTTTGTCGGACTTTTGCGGACCGAATCCTGAAACCTTAACGCAAATGCGAGAGCAAGGCATTGTGGGTAATATGCTGCAACGGTGCTTGCTGAGGCCGCGCGTGCCGGGGAACTGTAGGGATCCACGGCCCCAAGCGCGGAACCACCAAACCTACCTCTGTGCCGGAGAGCGCCGGGCGGCACAGCGGCTGAAGCATCTGGGCTCATTGCCAAAACATGTAACCATTGTCTTTCACACTGACGTCAGCCTCCGTGGAGGCCATCAAAAATTGTCAAGGCTGACTATATTTCAAGCCAATCCTGACGGGGTATTGGGTTAAGTTTTCAACCAGCAATAATCACGTCTCAGCTAGACTTCATAGACTACGATATTGCCTCTGCGAAAGGATAGCTGACAAAGCAGAGGGAATTCAGCCTGGTGTAGGGGCACAGCCGAGCCATGGACGGTGTCCCATTCTTGGATTCAGGCGTATGTTGAGGACCAATTTAGGATCGAGCGTGTTGGCGCATTCTTTCAAAATGCCCTGGATGTTACTGAAAGTATTGAACAAAAGAGCGGGTGGGTGAGCTTTGTCGGACTTTTGCGGACCGAATCCTGAAGCCTTAACGCAAATGCGAGAGCAAGGCATTGTGGGTAATATGCTGCAACGGTGCTTGCTGAGGCCGCGCGTGCCGGGGAACTGTAGGGATCCACAGGCCCCAAGCGCGGAACCACCAAACCTACCTCTGTGTCGGAGAGCGCCGGGCGGCACAGCGGCTGAAGCATCTGGGCTCATTGCCAAAACATGTAACCATTGTCTTTCACACTGACGTCAGCCTCCGTGGAGGCCATCAAAAATTGTCAAGGCTGACTATATTTCAAGCCAATCCTGACGGGGTATTGGGTTAAGTTTTCAACCAGCAATAATCACGTCTCAGCTAGACTTCATAGACTACGATATTGCCTCTGCGAAAGGATAGCTGACAAAGCAGAGGGAATTCAGCCTGGTGTAGGGGCACAGCCGAGCCATGGACGGTGTCCCATTCTTGGATTCAGGCGTATGTTGAGGACCAATTTAGGATCGAGCGTGTTGGCGCATTCTTTCAAAATGCCCTGGATGTTACTGAAAGTATTGAACAAAAGAGCGGGTGGGTGAGCTTTGTCGGACTTTTGCGGACCGAATCCTGAAGCCTTAACGCAAATGCGAGAGCAAGGCATTGTGGGTAATATGCTGCAACGGTGCTTGCTGAGGCCGCGCGTGCCGGGGAACTGTAGGGATCCACGGCCCCAAGCGCGGAACCACCAAACCTACCTCTGTGCCGGAGAGCGCCGGGCGGCACAGCGGCTGAAGCATCTGGGCTCATTGCCAAAACATGTAACCATTGTCTTTCACACTGACGTCAGCCTCCGTGGAGGCCATCAAAAATTGTCAAGGCTGACTATATTTCAAGACAATCCTGACGGGGTATTGGGTTAAGTTTTCAACCAGCAATAATTACGTCTCAGCTAGACTTCATAGACTACGATATTGCCTCTGCGAAAGGATAGCTGACAAAGCAGAGGGAATTCAGCCTGGTGTAGGGGCACAGCCGAGCCATGGACGGTGTCCCATTCTTGGATTCAGGCGTATGTTGAGGACCAATTTAGGATCGAGCGTGTTGGCGCATTCTTTCAAAATGCCCTGGATGTTACTGAAAGTATTGAACAAAAGAGCGGGTGGGTGAGCTTTGTCGGACTTTTGCGGACCGAATCCTGAAGCCTTAACGCAAATGCGAGAGCAAGGCATTGTGGGTAATATGCTGCAACGGTGCTTGCTGAGGCCGCGCGTGCCGGGGAACTGTAGGGATCCACAGGCCCCAAGCGCGGAACCACCAAACCTACCTCTGTGCCGGAGAGCGCCGGGCGGCACAGCGGCTGAAGCATCTGGGCTCATTGCCAAAACACGTAACCATTGTCTTTCACACTGACGTCAGCCTCCGTGGAGGCCATCAAAAATTGTCAAGGCTGACTATATTTCAAGACAATCCTGACGGGGTATTGGGTTAAGTTTTCAACCAGCAATAATCACGTCTCAGCTAGACTTCATAGACTACGATATTGCCTCTGCGAAAGGATAGCTGACAAAGCAGAGGGAATTCAGCCTGGTGTAGGGGCACAGCCGAGCCATGGACGGTGTCCCATTCTTGGATTCAGGCGTATGTTGAGGATCAATTTAGGATCGAGCGTGTTGGCGCATTCTTTCAAAATGCCCTGGATGTTACTGAAAGTATTGAACAAAAGAGCGGGTGGGTGAGCTTTGTCGGACTTTTGCGGACCGAATCCTGAAGCCTTAACGCAAATGCGAGAGCAAGGCATTGTGGGTAATATGCTGCAACGGTGCTTGCTGAGGCCGCGCGTGCCGGGGAACTGTAGGGATCCACAGGCCCCAAGCGCGGAACCACCAAACCTACCTCTGTGCCGGAGAGCGCCGGGCGGCACAGCGGCTGAAGCATCTGGGCTCATTGCCAAAACACGTAACCATTGTCTTTCACACTGACGTCAGCCTCCTTGGAGGCCATCAAAAATTGTCAAGGCTGACTATATTTCAAGACAATCCTGACGGGGTATTGGGTTAAGTTTTCAACCAGCAATAATCACGTCTCAGCTAGACTTCATAGACTACGATATTGCCTCTGCGAAAGGATAGCTGACAAAGCAGAGGGAATTCAGCCTGGTGTAGGGGCACAGCCGAGCCATGGACGGTGTCCCATTCTTGGATTCAGGCGTATGTTGAGGACCAATTTAGGATCGAGCGTGTTGGCGCATTCTTTCAAAATGCCCTGGATGTTACTGAAAGTATTGAACAAAAGAGCGGGTGGGTGAGCTTTGTCGGACTTTTGCGGACCGAATCCTGAAGCCTTAACGCAAATGCGAGAGCAAGGCATTGTGGGTAATATGCTGCAACGGTGCTTGCTGAGGCCGCGCGTGCCGGGGAACTGTAGGGATCCACAGGCCCCAAGCGCGGAACCACCAAACCTACCTCTGTGTCGGAGAGCGCCGGGCGGCACAGCGGCTGAAGCATCTGGGCTCATTGCCAAAACATGTAACCATTGTCTTTCACACTGACGTCAGCCTCCGTGGAGGCCATCAAAAATTGTCAAGGCTGACTATATTTCAAGCCAATCCTGACGGGGTATTGGGTTAAGTTTTCAACCAGCAATAATCACGTCTCAGCTAGACTTCATAGACTACGATATTGCCTCTGCGAAAGGATAGCTGACAAAGCAGAGGGAATTCAGCCTGGTGTAGGGGCACAGCCGAGCCATGGACGGTGTCCCATTCTTGGATTCAGGCGTATGTTGAGGACCAATTTAGGATCGAGCGTGTTGGCGCATTCTTTCAAAATGCCCTGGATGTTACTGAAAGTATTGAACAAAAGAGCGGGTGGGTGAGCTTTGTCGGACTTTTGCGGACCGAATCCTGAAGCCTTAACGCAAATGCGAGAGCAAGGCATTGTGGGTAATATGCTGCAACGGTGCTTGCTGAGGCCGCGCGTGCCGGGGAACTGTAGGGATCCACGGCCCCAAGCGCGGAACCACCAAACCTACCTCTGTGCCGGAGAGCGCCGGGCGGCACAGCGGCTGAAGCATCTGGGCTCATTGCCAAAACATGTAACCATTGTCTTTCACACTGACGTCAGCCTCCGTGGAGGCCATCAAAAATTGTCAAGGCTGACTATATTTCAAGACAATCCTGACGGGGTATTGGGTTAAGTTTTCAACCAGCAATAATCACGTCTCAGCTAGACTTCATAGACTACGATATTGCCTCTGCGAAAGGATAGCTGACAAAGCAGAGGGAATTCAGCCTGGTGTAGGGGCACAGCCGAGCCATGGACGGTGTCCCATTCTTGGATTCAGGCGTATGTTGAGGACCAATTTAGGATCGAGCGTGTTGGCGCATTCTTTCAAAATGCCCTGGATGTTACTGAAAGTATTGAACAAAAGAGCGGGTGGGTGAGCTTTGTCGGACTTTTGCGGACCGAATCCTGAAGCCTTAACGCAAATGCGAGAGCAAGGCATTGTGGGTAATATGCTGCAACGGTGCTTGCTGAGGCCGCGCGTGCCGGGGAACTGTAGGGATCCACAGGCCCCAAGCGCGGAACCACCAAACCTACCTCTGTGCCGGAGAGCGCCGGGCGGCACAGCGGCTGAAGCATCTGGGCTCATTGCCAAAACACGTAACCATTGTCTTTCACACTGACGTCAGCCTCCGTGGAGGCCATCAAAAATTGTCAAGGCTGACTATATTTCAAGACAATCCTGACGGGGTATTGGGTTAAGTTTTCAACCAGCAATAATCACGTCTCAGCTAGACTTCATAGACTACGATATTGCCTCTGCGAAAGGATAGCTGACAAAGCAGAGGGAATTCAGCCTGGTGTAGGGGCACAGCCGAGCCATGGACGGTGTCCCATTCTTGGATTCAGGCGTATGTTGAGGATCAATTTAGGATCGAGCGTGTTGGCGCATTCTTTCAAAATGCCCTGGATGTTACTGAAAGTATTGAACAAAAGAGCGGGTGGGTGAGCTTTGTCGGACTTTTGCGGACCGAATCCTGAAGCCTTAACGCAAATGCGAGAGCAAGGCATTGTGGGTAATATGCTGCAACGGTGCTTGCTGAGGCCGCGCGTGCCGGGGAACTGTAGGGATCCACAGGCCCCAAGCGCGGAACCACCAAACCTACCTCTGTGCCGGAGAGCGCCGGGCGGCACAGCGGCTGAAGCATCTGGGCTCATTGCCAAAACACGTAACCATTGTCTTTCACACTGACGTCAGCCTCCTTGGAGGCCATCAAAAATTGTCAAGGCTGACTATATTTCAAGACAATCCTGACGGGGTATTGGGTTAAGTTTTCAACCAGCAATAATCACGTCTCAGCTAGACTTCATAGACTACGATATTGCCTCTGCGAAAGGATAGCTGACAAAGCAGAGGGAATTCAGCCTGGTGTAGGGGCACAGCCGAGCCATGGACGGTGTCCCATTCTTGGATTCAGGCGTATGTTGAGGACCAATTTAGGATCGAGCGTGTTGGCGCATTCTTTCAAAATGCCCTGGATGTTACTGAAAGTATTGAACAAAAGAGCGGGTGGGTGAGCTTTGTCGGACTTTTGCGGACCGAATCCTGAAGCCTTAACGCAAATGCGAGAGCAAGGCATTGTGGGTAATATGCTGCAACGGTGCTTGCTGAGGCCGCGCGTGCCGGGGAACTGTAGGGATCCACAGGCCCCAAGCGCGGAACCACCAAACCTACCTCTGTGCCGGAGAGCGCCGGGCGGCACAGCGGCTGAAGCATCTGGGCTCATTGCCAAAACACGTAACCATTGTCTTTCACACTGACGTCAGCCTCCTTGGAGGCCATCAAAAATTGTCAAGGCTGACTATATTTCAAGCCAATCCTGACGGGGTATTGGGTTAAGTTTTCAACCAGCAATAATCACGTCTCAGCTAGACTTCATAGACTACGATATTGCCTCTGCGAAAGGATAGCTGACAAAGCAGAGGGAATTCAGCCTGGTGTAGGGGCACAGCCGAGCCATGGACGGTGTCCCATTCTTGGATTCAGGCGTATGTTGAGGACCAATTTAGGATCGAGCGTGTTGGCGCATTCTTTCAAAATGCCCTGGATGTTACTGAAAGTATTGAACAAAAGAGCGGGTGGGTGAGCTTTGTCGGACTTTTGCGGACCGAATCCTGAAGCCTTAACGCAAATGCGAGAGCAAGGCATTGTGGGTAATATGCTGCAACGGTGCTTGCTGAGGCCGCGCGTGCCGGGGAACTGTAGGGATCCACAGGCCCCAAGCGCGGAACCACCAAACCTACCTCTGTGCCGGAGAGCGCCGGGCGGCACAGCGGCTGAAGCATCTGGGCTCATTGCCAAAACATGTAACCATTGTCTTTCACACTGACGTCAGCCTCCGTGGAGGCCATCAAAAATTGTCAAGGCTGACTATATTTCAAGACAATCCTGACGGGGTATTGGGTTAAGTTTTCAACCAGCAATAATCACGTCTCAGCTAGACTTCATAGACTACGATATTGCCTCTGCGAAAGGATAGCTGACAAAGCAGAGGGAATTCAGCCTGGTGTAGGGGCACAGCCGAGCCATGGACGGTGTCCCATTCTTGGATTCAGGCGTATGTTGAGGACCAATTTAGGATCGAGCGTGTTGGCGCATTCTTTCAAAATGCCCTGGATGTTACTGAAAGTATTGAACAAAAGAGCGGGTGGGTGAGCTTTGTCAGACTTTTGCGGACCGAATCCTGAAGCCTTAACGCAAATGCGAGAGCAAGGCATTGTGGGTAATATGCTGCAACAGTGCTTGCTGAGGCCGCGCGTGCCGGGGAACTGTAGGGATCCACAGGCCCCAAGCGCGGAACCACCAAACCTACCTCTGTGCCGGAGAGCGCCGGGCGGCACAGCGGCTGAAGCATCTGGGCTCATTGCCAAAACATGTAACCATTGTCTTTCACACTGACGTCAGCCTCCGTGGAGGCCATCAAAAATTGTCAAGGCTGACTATATTTCAAGACAATCCTGATGGGGTATTGGGTTAAGTTTTCAACCAGCAATAATCACGTCTCAGCTAGACTGCATAGACTACGATATTGCCTCTGCGAAAGGATAGCTGACAAAGCAGAGGGAATTCAGCCTGGTGTAGGGGCACAGCCGAGCCATGGACGGTGTCCCATTCTTGGATTCAGGCGTATGTTGAGGATCAATTTAGGATCGAGCGTGTTGGCGCATTCTTTCAAAATGCCCTGGATGTTACTGAAAGTATTGAACAAAAGAGCGGGTGGGTGAGCTTTGTCGGACTTTTGCGGACCGAATCCTGAAGCCTTAACGCAAATGCGAGAGCAAGGCATTGTGGGTAATATGCTGCAACGGTGCTTGCTGAGGCCGCGCGTGCCGGGGAACTGTAGGGATCCACAGGCCCCAAGCGCGGAACCACCAAACCTACCTCTGTGCCGGAGAGCGCCGGGCGGCACAGCGGCTGAAGCATCTGGGCTCATTGCCAAAACACGTAACCATTGTCTTTCACACTGACGTCAGCCTCCTTGGAGGCCATCAAAAATTGTCAAGGCTGACTATATTTCAAGACAATCCTGACGGGGTATTGGGTTAAGTTTTCAACCAGCAATAATCACGTCTCAGCTAGACTTCATAGACTACGATATTGCCTCTGCGAAAGGATAGCTGACAAAGCAGAGGGAATTCAGCCTGGTGTAGGGGCACAGCCGAGCCATGGACGGTGTCCCATTCTTGGATTCAGGCGTATGTTGAGGACCAATTTAGGATCGAGCGTGTTGGCGCATTCTTTCAAAATGCCCTGGATGTTACTGAAAGTATTGAACAAAAGAGCGGGTGGGTGAGCTTTGTCGGACTTTTGCGGACCGAATCCTGAAGCCTTAACGCAAATGCGAGAGCAAGGCATTGTGGGTAATATGCTGCAACGGTGCTTGCTGAGGCCGCGCGTGCCGGGGAACTGTAGGGATCCACAGGCCCCAAGCGCGGAACCACCAAACCTACCTCTGTGCCGGAGAGAGCCGGGCGGCACAGCGGCTGAAGCATCTGGGCTCATTGCGAAAACATGTAACCATTGTCTTTCACACTGACGTCAGCCTCCGTGGAGGCCATCAAAAATTGTCAAGGCTGACTATATTTCAAGACAATCCTGACGGGGTATTGGGTTAAGTTTTCAACCAGCAATAATCACGTCTCAGCTAGACTTCATAGACTACGATATTGCCTCTGCGAAAGGATAGCTGACAAAGCAGAGGGAATTCAGCCTGGTGTAGGGGCACAGCCGAGCCATGGACGGTGTCCCATTCTTGGATTCAGGCGTATGTTGAGGACCAATTTAGGATCGAGCGTGTTGGCGCATTCTTTCAAAATGCCCTGGATGTTACTGAAAGTATTGAACAAAAGAGCGGGTGGGTGAGCTTTGTCGGACTTTTGCGGACCGAATCCTGAAGCCTTAACGCAAATGCGAGAGCAAGGCATTGTGGGTAATATGCTGCAACGGTGCTTGCTGAGGCCGCGCGTGCCAGGGAACTGTAGGGATCCACAGGCCCCAAGCGCGGAACCATCAAACCTACCTCTGTGCCGGAGAGCGCCGGGCAGCACAGCGGCTGAAGCATCTGGGCTCATTGCCAAAACATGTAACCATTGTCTTTCACACTGACGTCAGCCTCCGTGGAGGCCATCAAAAATTGTCAAGGCTGACTATATTTCAAGCCAATCCTGAAGGGGTATTGGGTTAAGTTTTCAACCAGCAATAATCACGTCTCAGCTAGACTTCATGACAATCATGAAATAGCTGTGTCGTCATTAGAACCTGTGCAGTTGCTCTTGATAAAATGCGCTCGGCTACACAGCCGGCAGTTCTCGAATCGATCTCACGGTACTTTGATGGCTACGTCACAGTGACCTAGCCTCGGCGCCGTCTCAAGTCGGACAAAAAGTCTAACCAGAATTCACTGTTTCAAGTCAGCCGCCTGCAGCCGGCTGCAGCGCTGCATGAAGTCAGTCCATGTCGAACGCACACAATAGCAATCCGCCATGGAACAAGCGCTGCTCTTAAAGGGATGTGAGATGACGCTCCGATTGGTTTATTGCACGTTACGTCCAAACCACACCCATTAGTAATGTAGCTACTTAAGACCAACCCATTTTAGATTTGGGGAGTCAGGTGGCTGAGTGGTTAGGGAATCGGGCTAGTAATCAGAAGGTTGCTGGTTCGATTCCTGGCCGTGTAAAATGATGTTGTGTCCTTGGGCAAGGCACTTCACCCTACTTGCCTCGGGGGAATGTCGCTGTACTTACTGTAAGTTGCTCTGGATAAGAGCATCTGCTAAATGACTAAATGTAAATGTAGATTTGCGACAGGCGCAAAGTCATTTGCGCCTGGTATAATAGCAACAGTGCCGGAGTCCCGCCCACAAAGTTACTTGCGCTTTGCGTTTTTATACTTGCGTTTCAGATCATTAAAATAGGGCCCAAACCGCCCCTGGGAGCGCAAGTTAATTCCCAAATTTACCGACGTGCGTCTGTGGAGGGAAAAGTCCGCTGTGCGCCGGGTGCAAAATATGAATGATACATGCGTCGGTGTACAAAGTCAATTGCGCTGGGTGGAAGTTAGGGCTCTGAAGGTGTGTTCGACTTCATGCAGCACCGCAGCCGGCTGTAGCTGGCTGACTTGAAGCAGTGAATTCTGGTTAGACTTTTTGTCCGACTTGAGACGGCGCCCAGGCTAGGTCACTGTGACGTATCGATCAAAGTACTGTGAGATCGATTCGAGAATGTGGAGTCAGGTGGCTGAGCGGTTAGGGAAACAAACTAGTAATCAGAAGGTTGCCGGTTCGATTCCCCGCCGTGCGAATGACGTGTCCTTGGGCAAGGCACTTCACCCTACTTGCATCAGGGGAATGTCCCTGTACTTAAGTCGCTCTGGATAAGAGCGTCTGCTAAATGACTAAATGTAAACTGCCGGCTGTGTATCCAAGCTGCACGGGTTCTAATGACGACACAGCTATTTCATGATTGGTCAGACTCACACGAACAACTTTTACACGTGTTTGGTATTTATTCTGATTTTTGCCAATGCTCAAATCTGGACCAAACAGACAGTAGCTACTGTTTGAATGAAATATTTGGCAGACTGCAATAGCCTACTATTGTTGAATAAGGGGTTTTAGTCCGCCTCTTCACTAGGAAGTTTAATTGAGTACTGGTTGTATTATCAATCTGCAGATTGGAGAAAGAGTTTAACATAGCCCAATACATAAAATGACAAATTTCAGTGCACTGGTTTGTGCAAGTTCTAATGAGAAAACAATTAAATTTGCGACCATGCAGTTGGTCAATGATAAAGTAAGCAAACAGCGCTCGATCGGCCATGATTGACGTCAACGCAGCAAACCACGAGAAGCCGGAATGTCCGACTTTACGGAGCTGTTTTTAACTCCTCCCCGACTGCAAGTGGAAACTCTCGCCGGTCGTCGCAGTCGATGTCGAACGCACCTAATAAAAAAAAAAGTTTGGCTGGTTCGGGGCCAGCTCGATCCTTCTCAATTGTATGCCGCATTTGGTGTAAATGAGTGAAACTGGATTATGAGCTGTTTAAGACATGGCGACGTAGCGATGGAAGTGATTGTTTGCTTTGCAGGCATATCTACATAGCGGTGGCAGTAGGGTGACCAGACGTCCGGATTTGATACGGATCAGTACGGTTTTCCAGCGCTTTGTCCGGACCGCTGTTGCGTGTCCTCCTTTTTGCCCTTTTGTCCTCCTTTTTGACACTTCATGCCCACCGTCGCAATTTACCACTCGCGTGGGCTTCAGTGCCAATTGTTCAGTAGGCTTTCAGATGCCAAAAAGAAAGACCTCCTTCAAACCTACATGGAGTTCAGAACTCGACTTTGCCACTAAAAGCAGCAGAGATCAATATCATGCCTTCTGTTCTGTAAGCTCTGTCGCATTGATATAGACGTGAGTAGTAGGGGGAAAGGGGCTTTAGAGCGGCATGTCTGCGCTATGCAACGGCACAAGGATAATGCTTCTCAATTTATATATTTTTATTTCTATTACAATTGAAATAGTTTGGGGAATGGTACTGTCTTTTTTTCTTATTTATCTTTTGACTAAACTTGTCTCAGACCCCCCCCACAGAGAATCACTGCCCCAGGGGGCAGTGATTCTCTGCGTTGTAAGGTGTAACGACGGTTGCTAGCTTTGTTAACATTACCTGGCACTAATCACCCCCCATACTACCTGTATCTTGCACACGAACACGGTGCTCGATAAAGGCTTATATATGCTTCTGCGTTTTTCGAAAAACGGACACATGGGAACGCCCTCTTCTCCGAGGAACGCCCTCTAGGAGCTCTCCGTCCGTATCCGTGCGCCCGCCCATCCGTAAACGGAGACGCAGAAGCATATTGCGGCCTTAAGTCTCAAACTAAAGACTTTGTGATCAATGTCTACGTTCTGTAGAGCACTTATCCACCCAAGTACCTCTACAAAATCTTCAATGTGTGCCAAAATGATGTCCCCTGACAAGCCATGCTGATCAATTTGATCTAGTCTCAGCATGCCATCTCTAACACCACTTATGTCTTCCATCATCTCTTGAATCCAGGTGTCCCTATCTGCCTTCGATCTTGTGCAGCTGCTTTGGTCTGAAGATAACCACGCCCCTCTTGCTTTTATGTAAGATTGGACATAAATACAGCACAGAAATAAATGTGTTGTTAGGAAATATATGTGGTATTAGGAAATAAAAGTCCAAATAAATAAATAAATGTGGCATTAGGAAATAAAAGTCATGTGTCGGATGGGCTAGCTAGTTTGCAGTGGCACAGAACAAAGTCATGTAATGTGACTAGATTGAATTTAAAAGTTAAAAAACCACACCAGGGATACTGACAACATCAGCAACCCTGCACCATGCAATATTATTTTAATGTAATCTTTAAATTCAGTCTTGTCACATTATGTAACTTTGTTCTGAACAGGACTGGGTGTGCAGCCACACACGATTAGTTTCACCTCCATCTTGAAACTGTGAAACTATGACCAACGGTCGCTACATTACAAGAAACAAGAAACCAATCCGATTGGCCAACACTAGCGTTTAACGCTCCTTATTTACATAAAGTTGATCATATTTCAACTCGCAACGCTCAGCTTGCCTTCCTTCCCACAATGCACTACAAGCGTTAACGCCCGGCTTAATAAAAAAATCATTGGAAGCCGACGCCCCGCGCCGCCCGCTCAGCTGTAGTGGACACACACCGTTAAACAGTTGAAATGCATGAGAAATACAAGTTGTTGCGTGAGAGCGTGAGAAATGACTGGAATGCGTGAGTCTCAAGGTGAATGCGTGAGACTTCAGACTAAACATGACTATGTATGTTGTTTTTTGTAGTTACTAATGCAATTGCATTATCATTGATCATTTGGTTTTGTGTTTCAATTGAGCATTTTTTATAGTACGTACATTTCTATACACACAGATATCCATCCATCATCTTCCGCTTATCCGGGGGTCGGGTCGCGGGGGCAGCAACCTAAGCAGGGATGCCCAGACTTCCCTCTCCCCGGCCACTTCCACCAGCTCTTCCTGGGGGACCCCGAGGCGTTCCCAGGCCAGCCGAGAGACATAGTCCCTCCAGCGTGTCCTGGGTCTTCCCCGGGGCCTCTTCCCAGTGGGACGTGCCCAGAACACCTCACCAGGGAGGCGTCCAGGAGGCATCCTTATCAGATGCCCGAGCCACCTTAACTGGCCCCTCTCGACGCGGAGGAGCAGCGGTTCTACTCTGAGCCCCTCCCGGATGACCGAGCTTCTCACCCTATCTCTAAGGGAGAGCCCGTACACCCTGCGTAGAAAACTAATTTCGGCCGCTTGTATTCGCGATCTCGTTCTTTCGGTCACTACCCACAGTTCGTGACCATAGGTGAGGGTAGGAACGTAGATCGACTGGTAAATAGAGATCACTGCGGATGCCGCACCGATCCGCATGTCGATCTCACGCTCCATCCTTCCCTCACTCGTGAACAAGACCCCACACACACAGATATACAAAACATAAAGGATGCTGAAGCAAATTGCTGCATTTCTGATTCATTCTTGTATAGACTTTTGTAGTCAAAGCGAAAAGGGAGATAAAAGTTCATCATTTTTGTAATGCTGTTGTTAGTGTTTTTTAAGTCAGTGTGTTATGAGTGACAATGTATGCTTTTTGAATGGGAATTGTTGCCTGTGTTCTAACAATCTTATTTTGAGGCATGCATGTGTGGTGGTTAGAGTGAGTTTTGGAAGTGAGATTAACTATTTGTATTTGTAATAGTCTAATATGATTTATGACTTATTATAGTGATTTAACAAGTATAAAAAAGGCGTATTTGATAGCTGGTACCAAGAAAGATATATCCTATATAAATTATATGTCCCCAAAAAAGGGTTTGGGGACAATTTCTGCTATCAACAACGGGAAGGAGAAAAATCAATGAATATTTATTTACATTAAAAGGACAAGATTGTGAGCCAATCTTTTTTTTTTATTGTGTGTGCTTGAGTTTTTACATGATAGATATGCACTTAAAAAGATACAAAATACTTGATATGAGTTATCATATCAAGTCATAAGACACCCATTGTGCAATATTAAGTGCAAACATGAGTTATAAACATCTTCTGAGTGCATACAGTGTGATTACAGAATACAGAGTAGTCAATTATTGCTTCTTAACTTACATATAAAAATAAGAATAACAGGTTATCCCCTTTTACTGCCAATAAAGATAGCAAAACAAAAATCCAAACGTTACAAAACACTGAACAATTTAAATACCAAATACAAATTGAATCAGTGACAGAATGTTCTTTAAATTCTGAGTCACAAAAAGTGTACATCTGGGAACCTAACTATTAGTAGTGCAACTGGGGGTGGACCTGTAAAGCTGATATAATGTATCTCACTGCTGATGCTACGCTAATAGGCTAGCTACATACATAAAAGGAAGCTCAAAAGTCTATACTTGTTCATGGGCCTTTTTCTTGTGCCTCCTTCTTGAAACAAATTGAAGGCAAATGAATGCAGGGACACGAGTAAAGACTGAACAACTCAAATCTACAGCCTCGCCTCAATAACTGCGTTTCAGACCCAACGAGGATCTTCGTTGGATGACGAGACCCCTGAGGACAGAGAGTACACAACCTTGGGGACTGTCCTACTTCTGAAACTGTTGGAGGCCCCCTCTCTCGCCCAGCCGCCCTCCTCAATGCTCTTCTCGGAGCCCGCCGACCCACTCCTCTCTGTGGACTCTTGCTGACTGGTCACGGCGCACATGGACTGCAGCGCCAAATGGAGCTCGTCCCGTGCCGCCATGACAGTCTGAACGCAGGGCATCTGCAGGCCAGGGGACACCCCAAGCCCCTTGGGTTGGCCGTTGATGAACTCGTTGATGCTCCTGGAAGACGAGAAGATGGCCGCTCTGCAGGAGCTGAGGCAGGAGTCGCTGATTTTACCTGTGTGTGTGTGTGTGTGTGTGGAAACAATATTATCTTAATTTGTCTGGGTCTCAAAAACACCCTCCCCAGCTTATTTTAAAAGAAGACATTCTTAAAATTATAAATTTGAATTCCTGCTGGACATGTGCCTATCTAGGGGTTATTTATCAGACAATTATAGAGTTTAAGCACCTCTGAGAGCGACGGAGAGGGAGGAGTGGAGCTCTCTGATGGCCTGATTCAGCTGGAAGAGTTTGGCTGCAGTGTTCCTCAGCCGGTGTAGGTGTGAGATATCAGGCTCCTGGCCACCCTTCTCTGGGCTGCCCTCGCTCTCCTGTGAGCCCACACAGACAATCACACAAATCGATGTCATTGGAAAAATGGCACTTTTCCAGGGAAGGGATAAACCCTTGCCAATGACATATGCAAATTTGAGTATTTCCTCTGCCTGCAGTGAAGAATTGACTCCCCCCCCATCCATACAACACTCTAGCTAGCACATAAATTGTGAAATACATTAAGACTTGAAGGCGTTTGAATCATAGCTCAGTGTTATGTAAAAATATACATTAGTAAAACAATAGCTTTCCATCTCATAAAAGTCCGCTGGGATTGACATGTTGCTTTTTGTCCCGGCCTCCTTTTGTTTGACAACAATGAAGGAGTGGGGGATAACCCCCCCTCCCCCCTTCTTGTCCCTGTCCCTCCGCAGGACGCTGATCGACGCCAACAGAAGCGCTAGTTTGTGTGCCGCCGATAACGGCAAACAGGCGGTGTTAACGTTGACGGATGCCACTTCATTCAACACATTCATTAGCTGAACGAGGGGGGCCCCAGTGTGAGACCGGCCCGATAAGGCGCTTTTACAAGAGTCGTAAAAGCCGCGCCGCACCTTTAACAGGCTGTCGTGGGAGGAGGGGGTGGGAGGCATCAATCTGGCAGCGTTTAAGCCAACGATCAATCCGAGTTGATCCGCCCCAAGGGAGGTTGGTTGGTAATTGTTGCTCACCGTCATGTTGCAGTGGATGTATCTCTGGAGGGCGCATGCCAAGTCCTGCGTCTTGGATTTAAGGCTCTGTAAAACCTTGACGAAGGAGAAAGTATTTTCAATGTACGGAATACTAATGTTAGTAAAAAAATTATCATATTTATATACACATATCAATAATATCACTGCTGACATCAGCATTTTAAATAATATAACGCTAGGGCATTTCTATCTTGCGTTGCAGCCCCCAATAAAATTGCCCAAACTGAATTAAATTCCGGAAAGAGCACATGCACAAGTGTTATATCTAGACTGACTTTAGTGGAGGCCCATGGCTTACCGGGGTCCTGGGATACGCCAGCTGAGCCTCCCTCAGCATCTCCTTGGTGACGTTCAGCCCATCCACCAGGAGTGAGCGCACACCCTGATTGGTTCCCTCCAGCAGAGACAGGTTCACGGACAACTGTGAAGAGAGAGACCAGCTCAGGCTGAACTGACTGTTGGATACAATCTGCATCACAAGAGTTACACTAATTAGTCAAATTTTGCCTTGTCTACTCTGTGTGTGCACAAGATATGTCAAGTATGTTTTCCTATTTCATCCCAGACTTTACCCATCAGCCCCTCTCTCTCCCTGTTAGATAACACTCCTAACCTAGAACATTCTCTACCTTTACAGAAACAGGCTTCAGAAGAGCTGGCCCTTTTCATCCCTGTGTGGTCAGGAAGGTGGAGGGTTTAGCATGGTGGTGATGGCAGACTGACCTTGCCGGTGGTGTCGTCGGTAGCCAGCTCGGTGACGTGCATCTGGGTGCCGGTCAGGGCCGCCAGGTGGCTAATCCCCTGCAGCGCCGCGTCTAGACACTGGGCGCTCTTCCGTTCCGCCTCCGTCACCATGGAAGAGATCTCTGAATCACAGCCCTGGTCCAAAAAGTCAGTGAAAAATGCTAAACAAATAAATTATGTATTTATATTATAACCAACTGGTTGGATAAAAAGAGAAAATATAAATACACACAATTATTTGGGAGTGGGGGGCCAGCAAAAGAGTTGAAAAAGTGTGAGATATTTAGGGCTGAGGTTTGTGAGAGATTTTAATTTGAGTTTTACATATATTCATTTTTCCGTTAGGGGCTCAAGGCTGCGAATTCCCTGGGCTTGACCATTTCCATACACACGGCTCAAACAGCTCAAAGCTAAAACTTGTCAATCAACGGCGAGAATTTCCAAAAAGACCTTTCCATTTCAGAACGGACTAAATCAGAAAATATTTTCCCTCTTCAGCCATTGCAGTCTTTTGGAACCTTTTCAGCTTGACAATAACAAAATCATCCATCACATGGCTGCATTTGAGAAAAAGAAGAATAAACTCGGATTAGGTGCTGAATAACCTTACCTGGATGAGAAGCTGGAAGAATCCTCCCATTCTCTTGACCTGGCTCTTGAGTTCTTCGGAGGCGGTGTAGAGAGGACCAGAGGTGGGCCTGAAGCCAGCCAGCCACTGCATTGTGACGAAGACGGTTCTCTCCACGGCCGAGGTGGCCTTCACCAGCTGGGTCTGGGCCTCAAGGTTACACACAAACACTGCCGACGAACGAAGGAAGAGGACTCGTTTGTGAGAATGACGGTGTTTTTAAACCACAGACTACGTGGCTACTATCTACATGACAAATGACTGAATGTTCCTCAACAATGGCAGTTATTGACATACACTTAGAGCTATGTGGCTACTATGTACACGACTGAATGTTCCTCAACGCCATCAGTAATCGACGTACACTTGCAGCTACGTGAAAATCTACACGACAGAACGTTCCTCAATGAGTGCTTACTGTTCTCCTGGCTGTCGTCATCCAGAAGGTTGTACAGACTGCCGATGGCCCTCACGGCTGAGTGCACAATGAACAGGTCATAGGTCAACCTGTCCGCCACGCTCTCCTCGCAACTGTCGCACCCGCGCAGCCGGGCAACAGTCTGGCCAATCAGATCTTTGCAGATCCCGGGCAGGGAGGAGTCTGGGGAGCTGGAGTTGGTGGAAGGGGGTTTGGACACACCCATCAAGCCTGGGAGAGAGAGTTGTTAGGTAAACAGGCCAATCACAGAGCAGTTGTGGGATCATGTGATCCCAAGTCTTATTACATCCACTTCGTTCTCAATACTGTTTAATCGAAGAGGTGGTTTCTCTCTAAACCAGGTGATCCTTCTACAGGATCTGTATGGATGGGGATCTTGTTGGGGTTACCAGAGGACTGGGAGGAGCTTTGGTGCAGGCTCTGGATGGGGTGAACTCGGATCTCGTACAGACGCCCTGAGATCCTCCTGCTTTTCAGCATGCTTCTGCTCCTATAGGAGGGAAAAACGCAGGACTGAGGAGGACTTTAAAGTGGCCAATCAAGGTTTCTGTTACTCATCTACTTTAGTTGTATCCACCAATGAGAAACTGGTAGACAGGTTAGGATGGGTCAATATCTGAGAGGCATCAGCCAATATGACTACTATTCACAATAACATTTCCGAGGACAATGTTCTATTGATAAGAAATTAAGAGTTCAGAGAGCAAGCAATGCAGGACTAGATAGAGAGAGCAAGAGAGAGTGAGAACACGAACAAACAGTGAACTAAGTTGCTGTCGCTGTAGTTTAGGCCGGAGATTGAAAAAGCAAAAGAGCCAAGGAGAAACCACAGGCGGTTCTGCCTTGTTTCATTTGGCCACCTGTCCATCCAAACCAGGCACCGTCAGGGTCGTCCTGTACGGTCGACCAGATTAACGACGACATGAGGGGAAATGTCATCCAGGGTTGTGTGGCGGTGGGGGAGAATGTTAGACTGAAACCCTGGCTGGCCCTTCTAAGCACCCCACCATATAATGTAGAAATATTATTAAACAGAAAGAGAAATTGAAGAAAAACTTTGGAAAATATTTTATGGGTAGGTAGGTAACTTTACGTTGAGGAATACAAAAGTTCAGACGTGCCAGGTTTTAAGAGTGGAAATAGCAAGAAGCGCCTTATGAACATCAAATAAAGAAATACATTTCTTAACATTCAATAAACTTTCTATGGTCTTCCATAAAAAGGGAGCGTTTCCCCTCCCATATTAATCATATAATCCAGACAAGCTTTCCCCCCAAAATAGATTATGGATGGAGACGGGGAGAGTAGCTGTTACCTGCGGCGTGAGAAAGTGGAAGCGTTGGCCGAGGAGGCCGATATATCTTGTTCCCATTCATCGTTGGGGTCGTAAAACACATCGTCATCTTTAGAGGCAAAGTCCCCCTGAGGAAGATAAACAACTGCTTAGTTTCATTTATTCAGCTTGATGAGAAACGACAACAATGGACACCGAACACCCTTCAAGTATAAACAAGTCGTGTTGGTTCTGTGAAGTAGGGGAGAGAGCCTGGGAGTCGTATTTTACTTGTTGAAAGTAGGTGAGGGGAAACGTGCAATAATAACATGTTCATGTTAGTCTACCAAGCCCATAAATGAGTCCAAGTTTCAAGTTGTCATTATGTAACGATTTAGCGGGAATGTATTGTTTGCAGCTGCAGCAGATCATTCTAGAACTTTGAACTGGTCACTCTTCCCCCCCCAATAGAGTTGTGACCAACCCCATCAATGTCCCTCATAGCAGCCAGGTTGCTCTGGAACTTCTCCAGGCTCCAGAAGGTAGATATTCCCAGCTTGGTGTTCTGGACCTGAACCTCCTCCCTCTGGCCTCCTCCGTTCTCCTTTTCAGAACTCTCATTTCTATAAAAACAGAAATGAAGACAATCCAGGTAAAAAAAAGGGAATACTACTTAAAATGAAAAACATCTGTAAAAAAAGCCTGTTGGAAAAACGATGCTTTGACTAAGTAGAACAGTTTATTTCAGTTGACGCTGACCTGCTGAAGACGGTGTTCTTCTTGAGTTTGCCACTGATCTTGTTGGCCTCCTCGATCATCAGAGACAGCTTCATGGCGTCCCACTGAGGTGCGGCTACAACAAAACAATACGAGAGCTTAGTGGACCCGGACTACGTCCTAGGGGGACGCAGGTCACAGTGCCCGATGTGGTCACTGCCAGCAGGATGGTCTTTACCGCTTCTCGGGGCCTTGTTTCCCCTCAGCGCTAGCTTCCTCTGCATTTCCTCCAGGTCTCGGCTGATCTTCTTCTTCTCTGCCTCCAGGGCGTCCACAATCTTGGCCTGTCGAACGCTGTGGTCCTCCATGGCCTGGAGGAGTATAATGGGCACAACATTCCAAAATCAGACAATTATTGATTGACGGAAAAAATTATTTTGACAACTGTGTATGAATCCCCTACTTGAATGAGCACTTACAAGCTTGGACAGATTTGTTTGTTTATTTCACAAACACATCAAGGTCTTTTCAGATCAATAGCAGGCAGAACTGGGTTGATTATAGGGATCAATTACGTGAACGTGTTTAAAAGAAGGAGAACAGCGCCCAAGTTTTTACAAATTGTTGGTTTCCCCTACGACCTACATTCTAAGCCGTGCTCATCTTATAACACTTAGATCAACCGAAAGTTAAGCTTGTTGCAGATGGATAAATGGAAATACAGCTTTCCAAAGTGGAAGATATCTCGGGCATGACCTGTCTGGCAGCCTGGGCCTCGGTGTGCAGGCGGAGACGCCTCTTGTGTGCGTCCACCTCCTGTTCTAGCTGAGTCTTGGCTGACTGCAGCTCCACCATCTGGGACACCACCCTCTGCTGGTCCTGTTCCTGGCGCCTCTTCCTCTCACCCTCCTCCTCCTGGAAACATACACCGTTACTGGGGCCCACTGACCCTGCCTTCCACGAAGGATGGAAGCTAAACAGGTTGTTAGACGACACATCCCAATCACATCCAACGTTTTGTGCGTTACATTAAATCGTTTTCTAGAGAGGTGCACGGAAGGACAACTGTGTGGCATGGTGTTTTTTGTGTGCGATATAACAAGTTTGTGTGATACGACTGTTGAGTAAAGGAAAAAAAACGTACCAGTTCATTCTCAAGAGCGTTGATCTTGTTCTCGTACAAGGTCTTCTGGTCTAACAGCTCCTTCTGAGCCAGCTCCTTGGCCATCTGGATACCCTGCATCATCTCCTCCTTGGCTTTCAGACGAGCCTCCTCTATCTCCACCTCCAGTCTGCGCAAAAGCATGGCCACCCAGTTGCATTAACAGAGCCAGGAGTTGTTTGTGTTTTTTTAACCACCACATTAGCAAATAATCACAAAATTAAGAAAATACATTTTTCTCTATAGCGCACAATATAGTGAGATTGATAGACTAACTGTAACATTTTACAAGATTCTTTTTGAAACATTGTTGTTGACTCACTGTGCTCTTTGAGCCGACAGCAGTTCATTTTTGGCAAACTCAAAGTCCTTCTGACCGTCCCCAGAGCCCGTCCAGCAAGACACGCGTTTCCCAGACTGTACCTCTGCCGGATGGTTGAAACGGAAGTAGTGGTGTCCACCCAGGATCACCCTGTCACCCTGGCAACAACAGAGAGACACAGAACACGGGTGAGGAGACATTTCTGGCTGCCATGTTGGATAACTAAAATGTCTTATTTCTGACCAACAGGTATTCCTATTCTTACATGGTGCAGGACTGTCGACTCAGATATCAGGGTCCCATTGACAAAGGTCTTGGCGTTTTCCATGGGTGTGACGCTGACCGTTCCACTGACGTTTGAGATAACGCTGCGTGGACGGGGAACAAAACATGAACACACATAAAAAACGTTTTGGGAAAAAGAAAGAAATAAACTTTTACCTCTAACTGACACAATAGTAAAACAGCTCTGCTATGACATGTTTATCGTGGAAAAGATAATTAATATAATACAGTACGATAATACAGCAAGATCATTTAAGATGCACAACTGCTACGCATAATTAACTCTATTCTAATAGCCCCATCCGCTTCGAAAGGTCTTTTCTACCAGCCGCCACAGCGGTTGTCCCTCACCAGTGGTAGTCCGCTATCAGAGCCCCGGTCAGATGGATGTCATGAGCCGACTGGGCCTTGTGCTGGCCGACCTTGGTTTGTCCCTCCTTTATCATGTACAGCAGCATCTCCGACAGCTGCGGGTCCTCATTCAGGTTCACCAGGTTAGGGAGGCGGTTGTCCACTTTAAACGTGATGCCCGCTTTCTGGAGAGACAAAAAAAGATAAAGGAGGTGGTGGTGTGTGTGTGTGTGTGGGGGGGGGGTAGGAAGGTAAGGATAGGTGTTCTATTCTATCTCATGTCAGTACATGACATGTGTATAGTAGGTCAGAAGTTTGTGATGGATTAGGGCTGTGGTTGGGACTGGTTGAGGTTTGTGTCCAGTTAATATCACTCAGTGTTTCTCCTAGGTTTAAAGCTTTGGGGGGGCGACCATGTAGAGACAGAAATGACATGCCGACGTGTAAATAAGATAAATAACATAAGGCATAATTTAGTTTGTTTAATAAAAGAGCAAGCTATAGACCTGTTTTATAGGAAAGGTAACCTTAAATGACTTATTTTTGTGATCTGGCGCTATATAAAAAATAAAAATACAATAAAAGATTTTATTTATTTTTTTTACAAAATTAACTTGACCTTCCAAGGGGGGCGGTAGGCCCCCCTAATATAATGGTAGGGAAAACACTGTCACCTGTAACTCTTTGGTCTCCTCGCGTTTGCGTATCTCTGCCTGTTCCAGCTTTTCCCTCCATGTTCTAGCACAAGGTAAAAAGAACCATTCAACCACACAAGCATGATTTACGTTAGAAACAACACTACATGTCCCACTCGGACAAATTAACAAGTCATATGGCACGGTACTGTGGGATATGCAGTCCCATGTTATAAAATCAGTCTGAAATTAGGTCAAAGTAAATATATTCTGTATGACCGCCGAAGGGTATTTATTTCCAATAAAGTTCCTGTCTCATTGTTACAAACCACTGAGGGGAAAGCGATACCTCATAATTCAATCATAAGAAAAGCCACTCGAGCTATGGAAAAGTTCACTTTTGCCAACCATACTTGCACTGTCGTAACTTCACAGAGCCATCTTCCCAGTTACTTTAGTACAAAAACTATGTCAACCGTGACCTCTGTGTCACGTGCGTGTGGAGGTTGTGCACGGCTGCTCTGCTGACCTGTGGGCCTCCACCATCTCCTTTTCCTGCTGAGTGAGCTGGCTCTTGAGAGCCACAATCTCCTGCTGGAACAGCCTCATCTCCTCTGGCTCGATACCCTGGGTGCTCATCTGAGCAGCGCGAAGCTTCTCCACTTCGGCTTTCAACTCTGGGGATAATAGAAAAAAAATCCCACACACTTGAGGACTGAAGGTAGTAGACTAGTGTGTACCAATAAAAGGACAGTGCTTTACATGCTTTTGTCCTCTGGTGTTATTTCAGGGCAAAGCCTGTTACAAGAGCTCCCTCTAGGGCTGAAAACAGTGAAGTGCAAGAATGTCTGTTCAAATAACTATATCAAGTATAGGAACCGGCTTGAGTTTGCTTGTCTGTTCTCTGGATTCTGTTTTGTATCCTTCTATACTTTACATAACCTTGCTGGCTTAGCACACATCCACATGTTCAGCAACAGCAGCAAATGACGCAACATTATGCTGCATTACCATAAACGGATGTTTACATATGTCATTAAACCAATAAATAGCTACATAAAGATAATCTTTGGAAGTTTGTCTATATATTAGCCATGTTTATTTGCTCCCAAATTCAACCTTTTCCCCCTTTGCAGCGCAGTTAGCTCTCATTGTGTGATGACGTGACAGTGTATTAACTTGGGCTCAGAGGCAAGGTTATAGCTAGGGCTTAATTTAATTAGAGGTGAAAAGGAGGCAGTGTTGAAGTGACACGTGACTGGGAGAGAAAAAAAACTCGCCTATTATCAAAATTTGGTAAGCATGATGCCTTTTCCAATGCCACGTGGTCGCAAGAAATCGGCCATATTAAAGTAGTCGGCAGATACCATGCCGATATAAAAAGTGCACGCTTGGATGAAATCTGGCGGGCGTCCGAGCCTGACCTCTGATGAGCTTAGCGTTGGTGTCCTCGTTGACCTTGGCCAGGTTGATGATGGTGCGTGCCTGCCGGGCGTAGCGTAGGGTGCTTAGGCTCTCCTCCACATTGCTGCCCGCCGGGCTCAGCGTGGCGATCATGGCCGTCTTCGAGTTGCCGCCCAAACTCTCCTTCAACAACCTGGACGCCCACACACGGAAAGAACATGACCTCTCAGGTAACCTTCCATCACTTAAGATGGTTGGCTCATAATTATGAGGCGTTTTCAGACACGCAATGCTCCAGTGTTCTATTCCAGCATGCGAGGACAGATTCCTTGTAGGTGTGTGTCAATGAGCACAATTTTTCTCTGCATGTGAAGACAGGGTGCGTTAGTGTGCCTGAGTGTGCCTTCTCTCTAACCATGTGAAGACTTCCTTTTAGGGTGTGTGTGTGTGTGTGTATGCCTTCTCCCTCACCATGTGAAGACTGTCTGGCTGTTTGTGTGTGTGTGTCTATTATTCTTGTTGTCTCACCATGTGAGGACTGATTCTCGGTAGGGGGTGAAGACCTTCCTCCTGGTCTGGGCCTGCTCTGAAAGGGCTGAGATTACTTTGCCCAGGGTCAGCAGAGACTTGTTGATACTCGCCCCCTCCTGCACACACAGGGCAAGGATGATGAGGCAGGCTGAATTTGAACTTCAATTCAATATCAGAAACGAAAACAATAAAGAAGATAAAGATAAAACTCCTTTTCACATTAATTTTACACTAGGAATAACTTTTCGATTAATCTTTTTGACACCGCTTATAGTAGTAATCCAGGAGTACACAGGTCAATATATTAGTCGGCGGTGACGTGAACCCTGGAGGCGACTACAGTAGGGAGGGCAGAGTTGAGTGCGTACCCTAAGACGGTCTCCGCTGGTCTGGGCTGAAGAGCAGCGTTCACTGCCTGCCAGGTCCACGAGGTTGATCCTGCTGGTGATCCTGTGCTCGTGCTCCTCTTCCTCCACAAACTCAGTCTGACACACACACACACACACAAACAAAACGTCACAATTAGTGGAAAGACACACATGATATGATTAAAGCTGGTCATACACACAGAATAATGTAGACACACAAACGATTGTACCTTTGTCTGGGTCATAACCAGGGTGAAAACAGAATGGGATCTGGAACTCTTGTCATTCATGCCCGTGGCTGCAGTGGCTCTCTGCTTGTTGCCAAGCTCTAGCCAGCCCTACGAACAGAGCGGGACATTTTTTATGATTCACAATGGATTGAGCTCTAACTGTAAGCAGCAATAATACAAAACAACAATTATTGATTCAATTCATGCTGAGTGCTTTTTGCTTACCTGAATGTCTGTGTAGGAGCTCACCACATTCCTGTGTGGAAATACAAATCCAATGAATCCAAAAGACAAGCCACACATCACAAGCTACTTTTACCACAAAGCGAAGAAAAAAATGGTTTGCTCACGTCGACAGCTCAGCAACATATGGCCCATGAACTGGGTGTTCCCTCACTCTCAGCTAAAACAGATGAATCAATATAATTATCACCATAAACAAGCAAGGTTATTTCAAAGACCTGTACAATAAATTCTACAGACCAGCCACCTCAATGAGAGACACTGAACACCATTTATTTCCTTTTTTGTCTACTCACAGGTAATCTCTTGTGGTTTTGTTCATCCTTTGCCACCAGCAGGTCGTGGATTTTCTCGTTGTACACCTCAAAGTAGCTCATCTCCAGGTGACAGGTCACCTGTCGCGGCAATCAATGAAACAAAGTGTTTATACATCTGAAAACTAGCTGTGTTCCTCCCCCTCTGTGTGACTGGATGCTAGATACTCGGCCTACCTCCTGAGTCTGAATTGAAGACAGTCTGGAGAAAAGCCCCTCACAGAATCTTGGGATAACGCCTGCTTCTTCTCCAAAACCCATCATACTAGAGAACAAGTTGAAATGCTTTCATATCTAAACAATATGTAGGTTTAACCTGCTTTAAATATTAAAAAAAACTAAACTGAGGATGTTTGTCCTTACGTGTAAGACTTTCCAGAGCCAGTTTGGCCATAGGCAAACAAACAGGTGTTGAATCCTTCAAAGGCTCTCTCAAGGAGAGGCTTTGCCAGTTTCTCATACACTGTCTGCTGGCTGGCATATTCTGGGGTGCTTTTATTAACCGAGCAGAAGGAGAAGTCGTAGGTAAAGGAGTAACTCTGTTTGGTGTCTGGGTGTTGGACCACAGTCTCCTGGTTATCCATGAAGATCACTTGCAAGGCTTTCTCAGTCTTCTCCCTGAATACAAAAACAATCATTATTCTAAGACATGTTTTTATTAATTGTATTCATATAATTGTAATATTATTTATGACAAACTCCAAAGGCAAATTAGTTGAAAACAAAAGACAGGGACAATCCCCAAAAAGTTAAATAATCCACATACCTGATGTTGAATGGCCTCACTCGGACAGCAACTGTCACTGCACTGTTCTCCATTTTCATGTCCTGCTGCTTCAGAACCTCGCTGAATAACACCAGAGGCTCGGTAGAAGTGGTTGTCAGTGCAGGAGTCACCACTGCTGGTGAAGGGGTAGAGCTCCTCACAGTGCTAGCATTTCCGTTGGGTTTTGAGCTAAGTAAAGGTGTAGTCTTTTTCACCAGGGCTGGAGACAAAGTTGAAGCAGGGTTCACTTTCTGAACACCCGACAGGAACCTGTTTGAACGGGGAGTAGCAACTGGTTTGACCTTTTCGACGGTCATCTGTGGTTGTGTCTTTGGCCTGTCCATATTTGCAGATTTAACTATGACTGCTTTAGGGACTTCCCTCCCCGCCAATCGTTCAAAAACGTCCTTCTTGGAACTGATGTTCTCAAACACAGTCTTCCTGGTAGGTGTTGACGTTTTGCCCTGGTCCTCCAACTTGGCGACGTCCCCATTAAGTGTGCTTTTAGTCGTAGTCTGTTTTTGCAGGTATCTGGCTGATCTGTCAATTACTCTGCCTGGTGTGGTCCCTGGATTTGGATATTCTTTTGATTTGTTTGTAGAAGCGGAGTCCTGCAAACTAACTGATCGAAATATACCTGCAGTTCCAGGTGTTCGAGGATTTGATTCTTGTAAAACTTTGGACTGCTGAGCGTCGGTGCCGCTGGCCAAACGTTGTCTTTCTGTGGCTTTGCCAGTGCTGTTATCATTCTTTGCACTTTTGTCAATAGAGCCAGTCCTTGTTCTGCGTTGCAAGGTCAGTCGTTTCTCGGGTGCCGGGGTACTGTTGAGAGTGTTCTCGTTCATTGTCTTTTCGTTGTTTTCAGCACCCGTTTTCCTCCTTTGAAGCGTGAGTCGGCCACGGCCAGGTGTGCCACGGTCATGCCCACCGCTTTTTGAAAGCGCCGAAATGACATATGTCCTGTTTATCTCCTTCGATTTATCGATTGATCGGTCGTTGCACTTGAGGGATCCTGACGTTATCTCCGCTTCGTTTATTTCTGCCTGTTTTCGGTCCTTTGAACTGTCGCGTACTGGTACCTTTGGCATTAAGAAGTTGTCATAAAAAGCAGTGTGCTTTTTGGCTGGTATGGAGTATAAAGACATGTTCAGGCTTCTACAGTAACGTATGTCTTTAGAAACGTGTAAAACGATCCAAGCGAATACATCCAGAAATCAGGCACATATCTCCCTGCAAATATAAGCTTGCATTTAAATCACTTGACAGTGTTAAGGAAAACAGCGATGATCCAGTAAAACTTAATTGTCAGACTTGGTAACGTTACACCCGGTTAGCTGTTACTGTGTAGGCTAGCAAGTTAGCTCTACAGTAGCTTGTAGGTAATGTTAGCCTAGTGTGGACTATCCGGTGGTTTTATAGAATTTACCTGGTTTTTAACCAACTGAAATCATAGGATCGTGTAGAAGTATTTGCAATCAACCCAGATACAACACAATTCGTCTTTCGTTTACCATTGCGTATTCCTCACTTCTTCCGTATGCCCGCCTCAGATTCAAACTCCAGTCTCTAAACTTTCTGTTGGCCTATTGAAAACCATTACGTCAGCGAACGCTCCAAAAATGGTCACGTAGAGCTACCAAGAGACTGTAGGTGGCAGTGTTGAAGAATTTGGG